>NC_079214.1:53683264-53703264 GCF_029633865.1 Lampris incognitus | reverse complement strand
AAACATAGGTCAGAGTCAGTCTATATAAGAAGCTGATTTAACCTTGCCCTGTTTTAGCTTTATCCTCAATGGGATGATGTCGCTTTACATATACTTTTTACTCTGAATTCAGCTACGTGTGCAGCTTTTGTGTACATTGTTAGTTGTAAGTGGTATTCTCACATCTATGATGATGACCAGAAACTCAGCGTATTGCCGCTGGTGCAAAGGAATTTCGAGGGTTGTGAGTTATGATTTTCTCCAGCTCCATATCGAGTCCTAAGAATACTCCGTTTTAATTTTCTCTCATATTAGCTCATAAAATATGTAACTTTTTGGTGGGCGGTGCTTTTGTTTGTTGTTTATGATATGTGAACACGATGCCATTAGCCTTGTGTTGAAGTATGTCCACTTAACCAAAGCAACATTTTGCATTTTGATTGGTCAGCAGTGTTCAAAGCCAGAGACTGAAGCATTGGTGATTCAGATGATAATGGATTCAGGAAATCAGCCCAAAAGACAGACATGCCAGTCCCGTGAATCACCAAAATCATATGGTCAATGAGCAAACAGGCCCTTAGTAAAACGTAAAATGAATGATTAATGGCTCTGGATTCAGGCTGATAGCAATTATCCAGCTTTGGTCAGAAGTCAGTTAATAGGCCAAGTCAAGAGCAACAGATGGACCCCACTGTCTCTCCTCCACTTGTGTATATGTGTATGTGCTTGTCAGAACATTTCTGTGTGTGTGTGTGTGTGTGTGTGTGTGTGTGTGTGTGTGTGTGTGTGTGTGTGCATGTGTGCACGCGTGCGTGTGTGTGTTTGTGCAGAAAAGCGAGACAAAAAACAAGCTTGCAAGGGGGAGGACTCAGCAAGGAATCTGTGTTCATTTGTGTTGTTTCTGTATTTGTATAGAGAGAGAGAAGGCAAAAAGCAAGCCCTGTCCTGCTTGTCAGTCCGGATGATGAATGGATCAGCTTCACATCAATCTGATGCCGAACATCCATAATTGGATTATTTACACATTGCAGAGGCACATGGGGCCCCGCAACCCCACCCCCAGGGTGGACACCGGACCTCTGCTCCCAGGCCACAGGCTCTGACCCGCGGTCAATAGCCCTCTGCTTTGCTGGTTATCCCCAGGCTAACCAGTCACCACCGATAAAATCTATTAGCTTTTGCACAAACTACAATAGATTATATAGCCAAGCAGAGAACAAAATAAGAATAATTGGGTCAGTGTATGTCACTGCCAAGACAAGCTGTTAGAATCAGAATCAGAAACACTTTGTCATTTCATTTCATGCACGAAACATCGTTTCCCCCAGCCCACAGTAGTGCAACACAAAGACTAAAACACATATCCAAGAACTACAAGAACTACATGAACACATATATCCAAACTAAACTAACACATATTTATCTAAACTAAAAAAAAAAAATCACTGTCCTGGAGAACGAAAGCCAGTCAGGATGACTGTCAGAACTGCCGGTCTGCATGGGCTAGCAGTTAGCTTAGCCTGCCCCGCTTCCACGTCCTGTCAGACCGCCCTCGGCGTTTCCTCTTCGGGCGCAGCTCCGGTCAGGGCGGTGGTCCTTGGGCCCATAGGATGCAGCAGACCAAGCTCCCTCAGCTGATCCAACGCTAGCTCTCCCAGCCAGACACCTTCGACTTAGTATTAAGTCGAAGACTTAATATTACTAATAGTAGTATTACGACGAAGTCTTCATTGTAAGACTACTAGAGAACGACTGCACTACCACTAAGGTAGCTGTACCCAGTAGTTGTACCCAGTAGGGGTATCCATACTACATCTTCCAGGCAAATGTGATGTGAGCATCACCCTGATGTGTTGTGTGACCAGTAGTAATGCAGAGGGAGTTTAAGGGACTCACACTTTGCCAACCCTCTGGTGACCAGTGGCCTGCACCGGGATTTGGGGGCAACTGCAGAAAGGCCCCATGGGATCAGGGAGACAGACGCGTGTGGAGATGTGTGTCTTTGCAGCATCAGCGCCTGCTTTACAGCTTAGCGAGCAGGGGTTACCGCGGCAACTGTGAATCCATACTCGCAGAAACGCAGCTCGCCCACAGCAAAGTCTTGGCAGCAGCTTGATTCATTTTGCCATGAAGCATTTTCAGTTTTATTTCAGACAGTAAAAGTTTTAATATGGGAGGATTTTTAACATGGGATTAATATGTACATCTCTACAAGGCCTTCCTTTGGTTATTGCTCATACGATGCTTTTATGAGTTTGATTTCGAAAATGAACAGAGCTGTTGGTGATGAAGTGTGAATTATTACTTGCATAAAGATTTGAGTATGACCTCTGCAGAAACAAAGTACGGATGACAATAATTATCTTGCAACACGCAACATTTGCTCACATATTGTTTTGTTTTGTTGTTGTTTTGTTACTAAAAAGAGATGAACGGTGCATCTTAAAGAGCTGATGGGAGTTCTACACTTCCCAAAACTTCACTTAACATGTTGTTTTACACACTATGGGACGCAACTGACACATGGGCTCAACTTGTTTGAAAATCACGTGTTCACAAGTTTTCAGACATTAATATCGAGGTTTGTTTCCTTCACGCACCTTCTATTAGCTGCAAGCTGCATGAAATGTTCTGCATAATTCATGGCAGGACAAACCTGCATGCCAAAGAGAAGCCTTAAACCCAGATCAGTTCCATACTTCTGTCTACCGCACAGATTTTCTCTGCGATTGTTGCTAAATCCATGCACGCTTGCAGGCCTCCCAAAGACTTATTTACCCTGATGAAAAAGCAGAGCAGTGATGTGTACTGTCCAGTGAAGAAGAAGGGGGGGGGGTACATACCCATCTTTTTGTATACTGCATAAATTCTCTGGAAAATTCCGCAGGATTGTTTTTTATTAGGGTAAAGTTCCCAGGAGCAGCGCAGCCAATAAAAAGCCAACAAGATAAAAGAGCAGGGAGGATTAGGAAGGGATGAAAGCTGTAAAATTTTCCATATTATCTTGTGAAAAGCTATGTTCTCTGCTCTCTCCTATTACATTTACCTTAATTATTCTGAAGGACAAAGCCAAAGTGGGAGTAATCTTGCAACAAGTCGACCCAACATGTTCCACGCTAACACAACGCTTTTTCTTATTGGAGTGCAGTGAAATACATTTTGTTTTCTAGAGACAAGAAAGTGGCTCTATATGCACCGGGGGTCATAAATTGAGTATCCCTTCACATGCACACACACACACACACACACACATAGAGACAAACACACCATTGCTCCACTCCCTGGGTTGCGTGTCTGAGAATCGCACTACAAGTCATGGAGACTCATAAAAGTGGAGGCGAAGAGACATTGAAATATCTGAACCTTGCAAAGATAAACAAACTGAGGTATTCATTGCACTTTTTATGGGCTGTCCAGAGAATTCTGTCCTCTGTCAGGCCTTTTCGGTGCAGCACCGAGGCTTTAGGACTGCGGATCAATTTGCGCAATCAAAAGCACACTTAGGCCCACACATAAAAGCTACTTCGTATGCACACGATGAGACCTCTGCACACTCGTAGAGAGACACAGAGACGCACGCACACACACACACACACACACACACACACACACACACACACACAATAAATAAATAGTTAAATAAATGGGCTTGGTTTGCCCAGTTCATGGATCGGTTTTCACTGTTCAGTGCTAAGAACCATCTGGGTCTCTCTTTTCACCCTGCTCCACAGAGCACAGATGCTCCTTTTGTGGCATGCTCCAAATCTTAATAAGCAGTTAAAATATTTACCAAGGTGTTTCTTTTTCTTTCTTTTTTTTTTGTTCCCACCACCACAGTTGCTCCCTTGTTTCTTTCTTTTTTTATCATTATTATTATTTATACCTTTTCACAGACAAAAAATGGAGATGTCCACTAAATGTGATTGATTGGGCTTAAAAATGGCCATTATTACCATTAAGCTCCACATGTCAGCTGCTGCTTTTGTGCTGGCTGTATTTCTAAGCTAACCAGTGATCCATGAGCACAGACAGGAGGGGCAAGAATGTAATGCTCTGAAAGAAATGCCCATTTCTCTATGGATCCTTCACTTGATTAAAAATACAGCTGCAGAAACTAGCATACGAGAGGCAGGGTAAAAAAGGGTGAAAGAAAGGCGAATGAGCATGAAAGGGGAAAGTGAGAAAAGAGAGCAAAGGGATGATGTCTTGGAAAAAAAAGAAAAGAAAAAGGAACCTCCATTCAATGGGATTGATAAAAAAAAAATGACTGACCCAACAACAAAAACAAAGCCATACTGTGGGTGAATGTGTAAATGTATATGAGTGTGCAAGAGGGTCCGTATGAGCAAGTATTACGAAATAAGGAGATGACCGAATTCCCGACATACACATAGGAACTAAAACTTGTGGAATTTGGGGGTTGGGGGGGGGTCAATCTGTTTGCTGTTGTTGTTGATGAATTCCTACTAACATCACGTTATCAGCCTGGCAGGTGCAAAGTTACCATTCACAGTGCAGGGAAAATATTAAAAAAAAAGCAAAGCCACAACTGGCCAACAAGGGACATTTCACCAACATGCAAAAAAAAAAAAATTCCTTGGTTTTCTATGACGTGTTGCCTTGCAAGAAAAACAATGCTAGGATGTGTCTGAGCTACACGATCCTATAACTGCAGGAAAATTAAGAGATAGTACGGTCTGGTGGACCGCGTCTTAAAAAAAGAAATACTTCCAGCAAGTATTGTTGAGTCTAAGCAATGTTCCGGGACGTGTGAGTCACATCAAAATCATAAGCATAACCAGAGTCATAAGCAGGCATGGGTGGCATGATGATTGTGTGTTTAGATGATATGAGTAAGGGATGATCTCATGGGAGATGTAAGCAGCGCAGCCTCATAATTGTGAGATCCAGTGAGTCATTGCAGTCACACAGTGGTGTTTGGATTTCACTTCCTGCAAATTAAAAGCTTTCACATGTCAGTGGACTAATATGGTCTTATTAAGCTAGCCACAAAAAAAACAACAACAAAAAAACAGCCTTTTTGCCCAATCAAGAAATATGTTTTAGGGCATTGTTAAAAAGGAGGAAATAGTTCACCCCGCACCCACTGAAATTTCCACAACACATTTTCCCCTTTTTCAAAAGGTGTGGTGGGGTATAAACGCAAACACATGCCAACTATGCTTGCTCTGCAATCATATCAGTTCAGTCTGTGTTGTAATTTTCTATTTTTGTATTCATGTCTTTTTTTATTGATGACATTTATTGTTTTCAACAGATACTTCTCGAGTGCTTTTCAGAATATACCTTCTTTGAAGAACCATTTTAGTAATGCGACCGCTTGCCAAGTGCAGTATATTATTTTGCATCGCAAACAGGTGGCTTATCTGAAACCGGGCTCGTATGCCAAACGTTGATGGAAACCTGAAGTCCGCTGGGCTTCATATAGCGTCATCTTTATCTCCAGTACTGCAGTGGTGGTTCCTCCGTGGCCGCTGACATGATCCAGGGACTCGGACCTGCAGGAGACACGGAGGTGACAGTGACAGTTTGGTCTCTCGGGCTCCCCATAAGACGCATCAGTCATCTTGGCACAGCGGCACTGACCGTTAATCTATACTGTGGGGGCTGTCCGTCCCCCTCCATATAGGCTCTTAAGACTTGTATGAGTAATTAATACGCAGCACGGTAGTCGCCAAACCCGCGCAGCGTTTGCCAGATTTCCTCTTCCCGTGTTCATTAGATGTGCACAGGATTTGCTTCTGCGGGGTGGCCGCCTTGCCATATTTTCATAACTGCAGCTCTGTGTTGATACAGTGTGCTAGGGTGGACAAGAACATGAGAACATGCGCAGGGTCTGGAAAACATGACCTCACACGCCTTCCAGAGTGACAAGACTCCCAGAGGTCAAAGCACTGTTTTGCCTCAAGGGGGGGGGGGGGGCGTGCCCGAGGGGTCCGGAAGGCCATCGAGTGACCTCACAAGGCGACATGTCGAACAGAGGGCAGTGTACTCAGGACGCCCACCAGTGTCTCGCAGCAAGGCAGCAGCTGGGGACAGGAAGGTGTCGCATGCTGCAGCGTTTTTACCTGTCTCTGTATGTCTCCATATGTCAGCCGATGACATGAAACACAACCTTGTAATATGGTTTGGTTAAATAGGAACATGATTTCTGGTGATGCTTTCATGTCTTTTTTTCTTTTTTTGTGTCTTTCGGGCTAGAGTATGTTGTGATGTCTGGGCAGGATAGCTGCATGGGATGTGAATGTTTTGCACTCCAGTATTTGTACGTGTAATGTGAGACGAAAAATGTGAAACAGGACTCCTCATTGACACAGCTGTATTCACTAACGGAGGCCCCGCCCCTGCAGGAAGGAGATGTATACGTTCTGTTCACTCGAGCTTCCTCGTGCTCTGATGATTGTTCCTAGACCGAGGGCTTAACAATTAATACGAAATTAACATAAGTAGGTTGAACGTTAACATGAGAAGACTATATAGAGTAACACAACTGCTATGCTATTGAAAGTGGGTGGATGTGCAAAAGCTTTCTTTCTGCTTTCTACATTGTTTATTCTGCCTTCAGCCCCGTTAAGAGATTTTTGGTAGTGCCCCCCCCCCATCTATTATTCTATCAGACATGGGGTGAGAATGGGCTGATTCTTATCAGTTATCACTTCTACATAGCATGTGTGTGTGTTCATATAAGCCCTTGCCACCAGGACCAACCTGTCATGGCAGAGACAGTGCTACTGAGGACTGTGCACCCCCTGTGGCGCTCTAAAATCCTCCTTGCGTAGGGTCTCCGCCTCTGACCACGGTGTACAATATCCGGGCACGTGTTCATAGAAATAAGTATTGTAACGTGCATGGATAAGTAGACACGTTGGTCCTTGACTAAGGGGTTGAACCCTCTAGTCGACTGGCTAACGTTGTCGCTTGCGGAGCGGGAGATACGGGTTCGCGTCCCGGCTGTGGCGACGGTATTTCGGATTGCCCCCCGAATTCGCTACAGTATAGTCATACTTAAAGTCATCTCATCCTATAGTGCTGGTGTTATCATAGTGTTATTATAAGTTGCTCACCAGCAACTTATAATAACAACAATAACTTTTTTTCATTCGTTAGTGCATCCCATCATCTACACCAACCTTTTGCAAGCTAGCTATATAAGTGGAGCCATACATGGGAATGCAAAGTCGCGTCGGCGTCTCACATCCGCGATGTTCAATCCACGGGCCCTAAATGTCTATTTCCTTTACTGCCCCAACAAGCTCTGTCTCCCGGCTCCTTTGAAATAAGCCATCTCTTTTTATTCCCTTTATCTCTCCCTCAACATCCCTCTCTTCCTCTCTCCAGCCATCACTCTCCTATTCTTGGAGGTGGTGGTAGTGCGTTTGTTCTGTGGAGCGTATGCCACGTGGTCCTTCTTTTATAGCTCTGCACCGTTTGTTTTATTTATCTGACAGGCGTCCTCCCCCCCCCACCCGTATTGTCCCGGGTTATCAGCGCTCTCCTGCAGATCGCGTTACTGCCTGTGCGAGGCTCTGACCCAACTCAGGGTTCACCTTTAAATCTGATTCTTATCATTACCTCCGTGATAAATAGGCAAGGCTTAGGGGGAGATTACTCCACTCGTCCCATTCTCCTTTTCCCACTGTTGACGGCGCTCCCCGACAGGCCCGGAGCTGTCATCCCAGTCTCACTCAGGAGGAAGGCAAATACTCAACTGTGTTCCTCTAAAGATTTGGTGACTTTAGAGAGAGAGAGAAAAAAAAGACCCTTACCGCTGTTCCCATGTGAATGGTCTCTTATCTCCAGTGGGCGTCCTTAAAACCCTCTTTCCACTCCGCCTGGCCCCTCTGAGAGTTTGTCAGCACACCGTCACACTGACAACTGAGCTCCCTCATTGATTTTTCACACGGTTCTTATCTGTAGCAATAGTTTTAGAAAGTTTTTTTTCTTCTTCTTTTTTTTTTACATCCTTAATGAAAGAAGTGTTGTTTCCAATGTAATCCACAGACCTACTGTTCCCACTCGCTGCACGGCACATTTTAATTTCCCCTGCAGGGTCTGCTTCTATAACTTTGTCTTACTTTTGTTGTGTTCTTTTTGGCTTTTCCGACTACATTTCTGCGACTTTTTCAGAGATTGCTTCTTTCTTCTTTTTTTTTTTGAGATCCTGCCGCAAAGATGTGATGTCATGAGACCACATTTCTGGGAGTGCACACTGCAGCTGGAATGTGCTATACGTCTCTCATGCGGGCTTCTTCATCTGACTCTGCATCTGACTCCTGGATCGTGATGCATATGTGCAGGGCCATGTTGTTTGTAACATGATAATGTGAGATGTTCATCACCAGGATGTGATCTGAATGATCATATTAGAGTACAAATACAATCTGAATGGCTGACCAGTTATAATGAGCTTGCACGGTTTGATGGTTAAAAGAACAAATGACGACAAGTGTAACTGTAGCTGTAATTTAATGTCTGCATCACGAGCTGGGTTTATGCACTTGCATTGCATTTAATGTGTGTGTATCTTTGTGTTTTACATATGTGCGCATGTATGTAATAGATGAGGTCCTCAACATCTTTTTGTGCAGGCAGTGTCCATCCTTGCGCTGCTGGCTCTGACCGATGGTCACTGATGGCTAACCCCAGCGGCCACCACAGGGAAATATGGATTTCATTATTTAGTTCCCACCCGGGGTCAGAGGTTAAACTGAAACAAAGATAAAATGGATGAATCGTTTGCTTTCTACCACAGAGAGGGGACTGCCCTGTGTACTGGGGAACAATTGGCTTGTGCTAACATTAGCAGCTGGCTTCTCTCACCTATATCATGTGGACAGTTTTAACAGCAGTAAGCTGAATGAAATGCATGACCGGGTGATGGAGAACCCTAATGTTAGACCCGGGTCGCAATACCTAACCCAGGTTCACAATCTTTAAGTAAACATTTACAAAGATGCATACATTTGCCATATTCATCAATGTGAGAGTTTGCAGCTGCAAGCCGTAAAGACTGATCTCCACGTGTTATTATTGTGCCGGTGGTGGACTTTCTGCAAAATAGCTGTGACACATGTTGTTTTAATAATTTTTACAACTCGTGAGTTTATGCATTACAATTAACTGTCTCAAATTTTCCAGTTATTCCAATGATCTGTTTTGTTGTTATGCAATCATTCTTATCAGCCATTTTAACACTTGCTGCTATTAAATATACGCATCGCTTCAGCAAATGATGCTGACCCCTTGACCTCCTTGGCTTTGCCCTATTTGGCCCAATTATTAGCCGAAATGACGAATTTGATCTCCTTTCAAAAGAAACCCTACCAAAGGCCTCTATTGTTTCCCCATCATGTTTGGGCAGCAGGCTAACAAGAGTGGACTGGTGCATTAATGATGATAGATTCCACACCCAGGACCTTGGAGAACGCCATGCAAGAGGCTGACCTCCTGACCTGTCTCAGGCCACACAGCAAAGGAAATCTATAGGCAGATTTTGGTGGGAGGAGTGACCAGTGGTCAGAGCTACTGGTCAGTAAGCATATGAGCCTGTTTGCTGGACAAACACAGGAACACAGGCTTCACAGCTGGGGAATAATCCCATTGGAGGCCTCTTTAATATCCGGACTATGTAAAATAGAGGAGCTGTTAGATATGCAAATCTTTTGAAAACCTAATGAAGCACAATCTTATTTCTCAACAAGCTGAATTTTGTTCCAAAGAGGCAGAAAAAGACAAGTTGAATTGAGTGCCTTGGTGTTGCGCTGTGGGAAACTTGTCATCTTTGAACCCTGGGGGGGGGGTGGGGAGGGGGGTCCCATCCCTGCACCTCAGAAACCACTGCAATCTCCCAATGAAAGACAAACCCGTCTCTGTTGGGGGTTAAGTCCATGGAGAATCCTATTCACCACCACATTACTGTACTCTACCTCAGCTCAGTTTACTTAAACCATCTAGCTGGTTAAAGAAGGCTAAAGGTTGTTGGCATGGGAGTAGGGCTGTGCAATATGACCGAGTCAAGAACATTTTATTTGTATAGCCCAACATCACAAATTACACATTTGCCTCAGGGGGCTTTACAGCAACACAAGGCCAATTTCTTATTACATTTTGAATTATATACTCAAATAAAAGGTACTTACTCATATTTGATTATTTCTCTCCTTTACTTAGAACCTTTTATGAATCTTGGGTAGGTGGTAAAAGAGGCTGGTGGTGTTTTGAGTCTGTTGTGGGGACTGGCGTGCCGCATATTTTGCAAAGTGCGGTTTTCAGGTGAGTGTCAGACTTTTCACACCCAAACCCCGTCCATACGCTAGAAGTAGCCCCTCTTTTAGGTACAAGCTCCTCGTTTTGTCCTGGCTGGCTGGTCGGAGTCCTCCATGTTTGTTTGTATTGCCTTCATGCAAATTTCCTGCCTGCACCCAGGCTGTGCAAAGAGAGGAAAAGGTCGTCCAAATGACGAAAAATATTGCCGTAAAGCAAGTGATTTGCGACACAAGGAAATAAACGATAATGCTTAATATGAAACGAAGCTCTTCGATGAAACGATATGTATCACACGATATATATCGTCGCATCACGCAGCCCTACATGGGAGTACCAGGTCAAAAGTCTTTTATTGGTCATCACCCTGTAGCATCCGCCAATCGGGTATCTTTATTCCCATGCACACTAGCCGACTTTTAGCATCCTAACCAACCCAGGCAAGACTAAACATCACACAAGTAATGGATTACTGTCATAAGCACACTTGTACAAATACATCACAGAGGCGTGCACGCTTGGCGATGAGCACAGACTTATCCAGATGGGTAAAAATCAAACATGTTTGATATTATATTGACTGGTTGAAGGCTCAGTCGGGGGAGTGATTTGAATCTTTAAACCCAATACACTACAGAGGGCGTCCGGGTGGCGTGGCGGCCTATTCCGCCGCCTACCAACACGGGGATCTCCGGTGCGCATGCTTGTTTTACCTCCGGCTTGGTCGGGCGTCCCTACAGGCACAACTTGGCCGTGTCTGCGGGTGGGAAGCCGGATGTGGGTATGTGTCCTATCCGCTGCACTAGCGCCTTCTCTGGTCGGTCGGGGCGCCTGTTCGGAGGGGGAGGGGGAACTGTTACCCCCCCCACGCGCTACCCCACCCCCCTAACGAAACTCCTCACTGTCAGGTGAAAAGAAGCGGCTGGCAACTCCGCAGCCCTCCCCGGATCGGCAGAGGGGGGTGGAGCAGTGACCGGGACGGCTCGGAAGAGTTGGGTAATGGAGGGGGGGGGGGGGATAAAAAACAAACAATACACTACAAGATGCGTGCAAACGGTCCACGGTGACCTGTTATATTTTACACAGTCTGTTGCAGACTCTCTATGGTCTTGAAAAATCAGTTCTCATGGCCAAACCGAGATTATATTTGGCCTTTAATTCGTCTAGTGTCTTCCCGGCATAAGCAAAAAACCATAAATGTGTATTTTCAAACAACTGCCCGGCTGTGGCGCAGCCACACCATACCTTGCCTTGACTTCACTGTCAGCCGTGTGTTCCTGAAGCTTTTTACACCTTGCCCAAATTGGTTGGCTGTCTTTACAAGCCGGGCGATAATCCCACCTTTTATAGCTGCTAAGAAGGCTACTTTCTCTGCTTTTTGTAGGAATAAACACCCATGCTGACGCCTTGAGCATATAGGCAAGGCAATCTGCTCATTTACCGTACCATGATGTTGATCTTATTTTTGAAGATGTCGTAACGGGGGAAGGAATAATATACTGCTGTATTGGGTTACGCCGAGACAAATGAGAAATTATGAAAAGAAGCTAACTCAAATATCTTAACCAAGCCTCACTGGTTTCTCCCAATACGTATAACTCTAGCTCTTTACACCTGACTGATTAGCTTAAAAAAGGGGGGAAAAATCATTAAGACTGAGAAGTGTAGGAATGATGTATTTACTTTAGATATACATAAACTGATAAACTGAGGGTCATCAATGTAACACATTGTGTGTGTGTGTGATTGTGATTGAAATATAGTGTGTAAGCCCGCAGGACTGAACGGCCCAGTGGATGCTGTGTCAGGGTATGTGAAAAAGAGAAGACTCATTTTACATAGACCTGCAACACAGACCTGTTCAACCACTGCCCCCCTTGGCAACAGGCTCGCACCCTTATCATTTACTGACGATTACATTCTGCTGACATTATCCACATAGGCACATGCACTTTGACCCATTTTTTTAGGTTACTGCTTGAGGGGGGGGGGGACAGTCAACATCAACAGTGTGTACACATTTAAAAGTCTGATGGTTTATATAATGTATGTTCACAGACAGTCCTGTCAATTTTTTGTCTAAAGTGTTTAACAAGCCAATGCAAAAATATTATATTATTATTACGAGATATTGATTAATCTCTTGTCCTTATCACACTGTGTGTGTGTGTGTGTGTGTGTGTGCTGGTGTGTGTGTGCTGGTGTGTGTGTGCTGGTGTGTGTGTGTGTGTGTTGGGGTCGGGCTGTGTACAGTTTCATGGGAAGCACTAAATGGGGCCTTTCATAAAAGTCCATGGGTACAAACATTGTGCATTCAAGGACAACTTGTTTTCCATGAAAAACTGATAAAACTGTCCATTCATCACTGAACAAACTTTAGTCATTATTTGCATTAAGAAAAAAATTCCATTTGATTGGTAGGCTGCTCTTGTCCAGGGCATTTGGCAGTTCATCTGTATAATGGTAAGAGTAGATCCCTTTGTCCCTGATGGAGGCAGTTTATTAACCTTACTGGTAGATTATTTCATAGCCATCAAGGCTGCTGCCCACCAGAGCAAATAAGGACACTATGGTCTGTTGCCAGAAAATTCCCAGAATGTCTGTAGTCACTTCTCCTCAGTACCCCCCCCCCCCAAAGATATGGAGATATTAACTTTTTTGATATTGATCGAAGGTTTTGTGCTATCTGCGAAATTTGACTAATACTAACAAGTAACCTCTTGTACACAGCACCGGTCGAGTGTAGTAATTTCAGGGGTGAGTTACATACATACATACATACATACATACATACATACATACATACATACATACATACATACATACATACATACATACATACATACATACATACATACACACACACATACACACACACATACACACACACACACACATACATACATACATACATACATACATACATACATACATACATACATACATACATACATACATACATACATACATACATACATACATACATACATCCGGAAGCAGGAACACTTTATTTGTCATTTCATTTCATATACTTGTATACATGAAATGAAACAAAATATTGTTTCCCCCAGCCCACAGCAGTGCGACACAAAGACAAAAACACATATCCAAAAACTACAGGAACTACAAGAACACATATATCCAAACTAACACATATAGTCAAACTAAAAAAAAAAAAAAAAAAAGGAAGAAAAAATCACTGTCCAAGGGAACGAATGCCAGCCAGGATGACTGTCGGAACTGCCGGTCTGCATGGGCTAGCAGTTAGCTTAGCCCGCCCCGCTTCCGCATCCTGTCAGACCGCCCTCAGTGTTTCCTGTTCAGGCACAGCTCCGGCCAAGGGCCGTGGTCCTTACGCCCACCGGATGTAGCAGACCAGGCTCCCTCAGCCAATCCAATGCCAGCTCTCCCAGCCAGACACCCTCGACACACCTCCCCGCACTCCACACGACGCCGCCAAAAACACCACTGTCAGCGTCAGGCAAGGCCACCACCAGACCGCCCTCGGTGTTATCGGAACTGTCGGTCTGCATGCACTAGCAGTTAGCTTAGCCTGCCCCGCTTCCGCATCCTGTCAGACCGCCCTTGACGTTAGCTCCTCAGGCACAGCTATGGGCAGGGCAGTGGTCCCTGGGCCCACAGGACGCACCAGACCAAGCTCTCCCAGCTGATCCAGTGCGAGCTGTCCCAACCATCAAATGAAGACAAAACTTAGACGGAGGCATGGACAAAGACACTGCATGGATGGTACTGGGTGAGGCCGCCGCAAACATGAATTCGTGACACCATCTTCCCACTACACACATACATACATACATACATACATACGAGCTTACCAACTCTTGTCTTGCAGTACTTGCCACAGAATAGCATCATTGAAGTAATTGGAAGAATGAGGGGAAGGGGTTGTGCTCCGTCCAGATGATAATAAAAAAAATATGAGACTGTCATTCCTCCCGTTCACAACCCATCTATTTTGTGCCGTTGGTGACTTTTCATTTTCCAGGAAATCCTGTTGAGGTGTCGCGGTCACTATAAATGTGACCCCTGCCCCATAATTGGACTGACTCATAGAAATATGATTTCACTCAACCATGTGTCATGCTTATACAATGACTCACCGCTGAAATTCCGGTTATCCTTTTATGATTTTAATGAGTCACATGGCAGCCTACTGGCGGTGTGGATAGACACATGGATGTGCGGAGCGAGAGTTAATATGAGCAGAGCCAACACATTTTCTTTGTTGTTGTCTTTGCTGGTCCTTGGCTTCTTGTGGCCAAATGTGGATCTATACTATCTTGTTCCTATCAATGTTGGATAGCAGTTTAGTGTCCATCCTGCGATGGTATTCCTGCTGGGAAGGACTTAGCGATTAAAGCAGACAGGTGTTCTCCGTCCTCTGAGAAAAAAAAGAAAGGAAACCATTGATGGCAACATGCAGCCATCATGGAGGAACATCCATAAAATAGATCATGGTGAGGAGAAACAGATTAAGGCTCCAGGCAGGAATGATTCAATCCATTGAGCAGGGAATCTTTGACAGACCTGGCTGCTAAACTTAAACCCACTCAGTGTGGGAACGTGTTCGCATCCCTTTTGGGAAAACTTTTAATAATAACGAATGATTCGTAAGGTACTTTTCAATAACAAAAAGCTCACAAAACGCACAGCGGTTAGGATAAATAAAAGACACGGACTAGGACAACGGCAGAAGCAAAGACAAATCCATAAGGGTGGGTATGGGAATATAGACCCTGGAAGGGGAAGAGGAGGCGTGTGCATGTATGCATGAGTGCTGATGAGCAGTGGTGGGGGCAGGATACAGACCCTAGCTAGGATAAGGGGCAAGAGGTGGGGTTGTGCTTTTACCCAGTGTGGATACAAACCCTTGTTTGGGTAAGGGGCCAAGATTTGGGATATGGACCATTGGTTTTTGTGTGCGGCTGGATGGGGAAGATTTGTAAACCAGCATGCAAGTAGACAACAAACCATACACGCACAAAAAGCATGCATATTCAAATGCACGTACTGATGTGTAGCATGTCTATACATACAACCGATAAATAAAGAGGCATCCGGGTGGCGTAGCGGTCTATTCCGTGTCCTACCAACACAGGGATCGCCGATTCGAATCCCCGTGTTACCTCCGGCTTGGTCGGGCCTCCCTACAGACACAATTGGCTGTTTCTGCAGGTGGAAGCTGGATGTGAGTATGCGTCCTGGTCACTGCACTAGCGCCTCCTCTGATCGGTCTGGGCGCCTGTTCGGGGGAACTGGGGGGAATAGGGTGATCCTCCCACGCGCTACGTCCCCCTGGTGAACCTCCTCACTGTCGGGTGAAAAGAAACGACTGGCACTCCACATGTATCGGAGGAGGCATGTGGTAGTCTGCAGCCCTCCCCGCATCGGTAGAGGGGGTGGAGCAGCGACCGGGACGGATCAGAAGTGTGGGGCAAATTGGCCAAGTGAGCAACTGGCAATTGGGGTGGAAAAAGGGGGGGGGGGGGCGGGGGGCTAGATAGTTGTTGCAACAGTAAAACAAGGGGGGGGGGGGTGAAAATATTCAAAGGATAAGGACAAAAAGTGGCTGGAGTTGGGGACTGTGAAGACTACCCGTAGAGCATCTCCTCTCATACTGATCTACTCAGTAGATCAACCAGCCACTGTCTGGCAGGAATTAGCATGAAGCTGCATGACTCTTGGCAGGAGCGTCCCACAGGGCACAGACTGAATCAACAATGTTTCTGTGTCATTTCATCATATTACACTGTGTCAACCTGACAGCGGAGTGATGTCGTTGTGGGCGAGCTAATTGGGTTTGCTGGCTCAGTACGCCGCGCCGCAGCCTCTGTGGGTCTGACAGGATGGTGATGGCACGTCACGCTGGCCTGTAGCATGTCGGTAGCAGTGAGGGAAAAGCCCCTTTCCCACAGATATCGTGCTTCTGATGAATTTGTCACCCCGGCATTAGCCGAAGACTTGTTTTTTTACTGCTTGTGTTTTTGAGGACACGGTCAAGCCCGGGCGTTACGGTTTCTGTGCAGGTTGACGGAGCGGAGCAGTTTTGATTTTTTTTTTTTTTACTTTCGAGAACACTGCCACTACAGCATTCATATGCTAGTGTAACCGGTTGTTTTCTTGCCCGGTGCGGGATTCGATACGGGGTGTACTGCACCACAAGGCGACATCACTAACCGCTCGGCTAAAGGGTCAGACCCGTTAGCTAGGGACTAACGTGTCTTATTAGTAGTTTACAGTAGTGACGGTATCAGATAAAGCATCGGTTAATGGACCCATAGTATGTTTGTAACGTATGGAAGGAGAAAAAAAGAGAGCCTCGCTGTGAGAGTGGACTCGCTATGCAGTTGTAGGCAGATAATGAAGTCTTTGGGGGGCACAGGGCTGGGGCAAAAACAGCTCCGGCAGAACTAAAGAGTGATTTACTGTATTCACCACTCGGTCCGCTCTTTTCACTGAGAAATAGGCTAAACTGAAAGAGGAATAAACGTCGCTGAAGTTTTCCCAAGCATTGCTCAGATTCATTATGTGCATAACTTACTTAATAGCATTCTTTCCTTGTACACTTCACGCCATGCCTACCCACCATGCATTGCAAGGGCTTTATATGCTCCTACTGCTAAGGAAAGGCTTGGAGTTGGGAGGGGGCAGCGTTAGAGGGGGTACACATTTTTTTTTTCTTCCCTCTGACACTGATACGGCTAACATTTTTCTGAGTCATTTTATATTCACAACTTACAGGAAAAGGTGGTTGAAAAGACAAAAAAAAGCGCTCTGGCTGAAACTCCCCCTCCCCCAGAACGGACGACACTGGCACATCGCGGTTTTGGAAAATGAGCTTGCGGTGAGAAAGATTTTTGGTAATAAAGAGTCCCCACAGCAAACAGAGCTGATTAATTCAGCCCTCTACCCCCCACGCCTGAAAATGGTTCCCCCACAGCACAGGAGCACTTGGGCATGTTTAGCGCAAATGTAATTACGGCCTCGGTAAGTGGCCAGCTTTTTAAAGGACCCCTTTTCCTCGTCTCTCACTTCAATACCTGATGATGTCATGGGCCTTTGTGGGGTCGCAGAAACTCCTCAAATCAGCTGCCACTCATGACCTTTTCATTCAGTTTTTTTCCCTCTCTCCTCTCCCCTCTGTCCCCATTTCTTTCTTCCTCTTTTTCTTTCTTTTTCATTCTTGCTTCATAACCGAGGTCCCTTTTTATAGGTTGATCAGGCAGCTCCCCCCCCCCCCACCGCCGCCCCCGTCCTTTTGGCTCCCTCTACTTTTGGAGCCACTTTATGAGAAATGCATGGCCCTGTTTAAATGTATTGATAGTCTTCATAGACGCTCCGGTCTTTTGTCCGCCCAGCCGGCTGAACTCTGCAAAGTTTCAGAACAGGGAGAAAGAGGACGACTTGCATGCAGCATTGTGCGAACGTCTTTGCTTCTAAACATATTTGACTGGAGACATATTGCAGATTTAGAGAGCGGAGTGATGCAGTTCGGGGGGAAATTTCTACCATTTTATTGCCACTCTCAATGGCAGAAAGGAATGTATTCTGGCAAACAAATGTTGTGACAGACAGCTTGTCTGGAGCGTTTTATAGCCTGTCTGCAATGGTTACAGCAGCACCTTCAAACAGTTAATGCCATATGTCAAGGAATTGTTTCTTGGTTTATTTGATGCATTTTCTCTTTTTTTTCTTCTTCCCTTTTTATTCATCAATCCATTTATTTGCCTTTTTCCGAGGGGTGCAACGACATAATTCAAAACTCTCCAGAAGATATTCAGTAAAACTTTTGATGTGACTTTTTTTTTTAATATTTATTGACTAATTTAACTTTTTTTTATTGACTATTTCTCTTGTTTTGTTTGAGGCGGATATGAATATTAACAGGGGGAAACCGTACCCTTGACACTTGCAAAACTCATGCAAAACCCTGGGGAGGGTCGGGGTGGGGTGGGGGGGTCGGTCAATGGTCAGCAGACCAAATTTACATGTAGCCTCCACAGTTAACCTGGTCTGTCACCCAACATGTTGCTCGTAACCCCTCCTAGCTAACGCGGCCTCTTTCCTTTTAAGGATATTTGCGTTCCGCCGGGCTATTGTTGCTGGTGTTTGTGAGGTCCTCTCTATTATTCGATGTCCCAAACGAAAGCTTAGAAAGCCCGGTGATTGAGGTTGCCGATGATATCCTCCTCAAGGGCCCGTCTTATTTCGTCTCTTTCTGAGCATCGCTTATAATCTAGCCCACCGAGTCTGAGCTGTTCTGGCCCTGGCTTCACACTAACACAACTGCAATAAAATGAGTGACAAATAACATAGATGGGACACATATGGCATAGCTTTTCTCTGATTTCTAATGTCACGGTTCACGGTGTATTTAGGGTACTGCATATGAAAGATATTTGAAAATTACACAACCGCTGTTTAAACAGAAGCCCGTGCTCTGGGTGAACCAAGAAGGGGGGGGGGGGACAAACCATCCATGAGGACCTTGGATAAAATTTATTGATGCATGCTCAATAGATAATGGAAAATAATGGAATAAAAAATGGATAAAAAATAAATAGATAATGAAATAAATAAAAAGATAAAATAATGGATCAATTCCAAATGGGTTGGCTTTGGCGGTTATGGCACGGTTTACCCCCAAGAGAGTGCGAGATCAACTGCAAGAGGTCACAAATATTAGGCGTAAAATCACAACGTGCTGGCAAACATTAGCAATTATGTAAGACCCTTTCTTATATCCAAGCCTTGCATTCACATTGATCCCATGTGCATCCATTTTTGCACAGCTTTCTAATTGTATAGTTGCTATACAGCATTCTCTACCACACCCTCCTTTCAATCGTTGCCGTGCAAAACCTCTTGCACAACAAAGAACGAACGAAGAAGGACGAGAACGCTGAAAAATACATAAAGGTTTGCCCCCCCCCCCCCCATCTATGAACTGGGTGCTATACATCCAGTACATGTCTAATTATGGTTGTCAGTGTGAGGATGAGAGACGGGAGGCGGTGATTGTCCCTCAGTCCTGAATTCCTCTCCCCTCTCTGCTCCTCCCTTCATCTCCCCTGTCCAAGTGATTACAGCACACTTAAATGCGTAATTGGCCTCGCTCCCTATTAGTGATACAATTACGCAGGCCTTGGGATTCTCGTGTGTGCAGCCATCTGTAGAGACACTATTCAGACCTTTCCATAATTCAAACCATGGTTATTCATCTATTGGCAAAGGCCAGACCTTTGTGTGTGATATATATGTATGTATGTATATATATATATATATATATATATATATATATATATATATATATAGAGAGAGAGAGAGAGAGAGAGAGAGAGAGAGAGAGAGAGAGAGAGAGAGAGAGAGAGAGAGAGAGAGTGAGAGAGTGTGAGCGGGCCCCTTCCTCCATTGTCTTTGGATCATTATTTCACCTTGTCCTCAAGTAATAAGTAATAGGTGGCTTTATGGATAACCCAAGCTTAATAATTCATAACCTGTTGGCCTGTTTCTTCCACAATATTCAATATATTCAGTGAAAAAAAAATTAGTAAAAAAAAAAGTATGCAGCTGATGTATTGTCACAGCAACAACAACCCGGTGGCCTGCAGCCCTGCAAAGTGTGATGATATTGTGCATGTTAAGCAGTAGCAGGAGTTAAGCAGTAACTCTGAAGGAGCCCTGCAAGTATTTGTTCTGGATGCTGAATACCACTG
>NC_079214.1:53612751-53683064 GCF_029633865.1 Lampris incognitus | reverse complement strand
GACAGCTTCCTGGTTTTCAAGGTGCACACGGACGCGGAATGGCGCAGCAGGACCTCAATGAGTACTGAGTCAGTATATTTCTGAAAAATGACCAAAATTACCGGTTGGTGACACAGCCGCTTGGGTTCCTCCCACAAGGAAGTACCGCCGTCCCGTTGGCAGGGAAGTCCATCTGATGTAAGAGGTGCTTATTGAACTTTGACACATGTGATGGATGGATTTAGCCAGGCAGGGTATATTAGAGTGCGCCGTCGCTGAGCTTCATTATCTGCGGGAATATCTGCACAGGGAGGGTTGCATCTGCCTGGGGTCCTCTTTTGCTGTAATAAGCCAGCTCTGATAGTATCTAATGACAAGGCAGACACCCAGGTTCCTGATGCCATTAATCAAAAGGTGGCCTCATCAATCAGATGCCGCCGTGACAGAGGATGTGTGCGTGATGACAGGAAAGAGAAGTGATGAGAGGCTGGAGCGGAGGAGAAGGGCGGGGATGGAGGGATGACGGGCAGATGGAGGGGTGTTGGGACCGCGAGGCAGGAAGAGGTCGGGGGGGGGGGTGTGGCGATAATAAGGCAGTCCACCTCTTAACCCCGCGGAGGAGCAGAGGAACAACCTCCTCTGTCAGTTCTCATGCTCCGTTCGACTCAGAGCCCCCCTCCCATCCTCCTCCGCCTCCCCCCCGCCTCCTCCTCTCTCATCACTCCATCCACAGAAGCGCTTTTGATCACTTGATTCTTCACTTAATGAGATCACTGCTCTGACAAGTCGAAGAGATTCCAGATGATGTGTTTCGTAAATGTCCACGTGCATCAACAGTCCCGGTTTGCGTTGGCTCCACGCCACTGCACAATCTGACAAGAAGCCGCTTCTGATGAAATCATATATCGATAGATCTGCCTTGTCATCCTTATTTCACAAGAATTTGGTTTTTTCCCCATGTTTACATAACAGGTTTGCTCTTTTTTTATTTCTGTTTTATGAAATCATGGGCAGCGTTGAGAAAGAGAGAACAAATTATAGCAACATGAATGGTTACATTGACTTGGGAAACATCACCATCCGCAGCCTTCATATCGCAATCTAACTCGGAGACACACTTGCTTGTGTTGCTCAAGCACAGGAAGTTTCCGCCATCTTGAATGAGCCGGAGGACGGGGCCCGAGTTTAACGCTCTTTACGGATTAACATGTTTGGAAATTCTAACTCTCCCCGTCTGACATCTTTGTGTGAGAAGAAAAGGGGAGAACCTTTGACAACGACATTTTTCACATGATCGGGGGCCGGGGAGGATGAAAAAGTGCCTTTGAAAGGCAGTGGAAGCCCAGGAAAATTGTTTGTTGACCGCACAACAATCATCGTATTGCGGCTGTCAGGCCTGCCTCTGGCATGAGGAATTCCTTTGGGAACAGATTAATAGTTCATTTTCATGGCAGTTGCGTTGAGAAGGAGTCGAGAGGAGAGAGAGAGAGAGAGAGAGAGAGAGAGAGAGAGAGAGAGAGAGAGAGAGAGAGAGAGAGAGAGAGAGAGAGAGAGAGAGAGAGATGAAGAAAGTGATGGCAGAGAGAATTGAAAAAAAGGGTAGATAAGAACAAAAAACAAACCATAAAAAGGTTTTCTGAAATTAACATTTTTGTCTGCTCTTTTTTTCTTTTTTGGTCAAAACGTCTCCTGAGCTCTGAGTACGGCTAGCGGCACCAGTCTGAATCCATAAGGTTGTTTGGGCATATGCAAATGCTTTGCTTTCAGATAATGACCAGTCTGCATTTCCACTAGGTTTGCTACCAAAAGAGGTTTTGTTTTTCCAACTTTGACTAAAATGTCACGTGGAATGCAGTCTCAGCGACGAGGAAGTTTAGGAGCACCCCCCTTCCTCACAATCTCCCTCCTATTTTATCAGGAAAATGCTGCAGAAACAAAGGTCTTCCTTTGCAGTAAAGTTTTTTTTTTTTTTTTTTTGCCTATCACACATAAATAGCAAAGAATTAGAGTGGAAATAAAAACATGTTTATGCCAATATCAAAACGGGCCGCAGGAACTTGCTGGTTGGGAAAGCTGCTCATTTTATCATGCAGTGAAAGAAGAGGGTCGTTTACTTGTACAGCCCCCAATCTCTTAATGTAGAGATGCAGTTCTTCATGACAGACAAGTTACTGTTCGTGCAGCATGTGAAAATTCACACCTTTTCTGAAACGAAGGAAGCGAAGGTTGTTGTTGTTTTTTTTGTAAAGCTGCAACAAAAAGTAATTTAAATATCTGACTGACAGAAATGATGATGTTTTCTATGGATCATCTGTGTTTCACACATTTTCCAGTTTTGAAATTATTCAGATTGTATTATTTTTTCCCTCCCAAACGCATTATTTGTAATAGATGTCATAATTTCTTCATCATCTGCGGTCACTGAAGAGAAAAGGCAGGCTTCACAGGTTGCACTAAGCATTCATTTGGACCCAGAACATTAGCCCTTATTTGTTGCCGAGGTCACACTTTATAGCCTTTGGGAACACACTGAACAAACAACAAATCACCTTCCCGGGCCCAGTGGGAAAGTTGGGTGATCTTTTGTCCTTTTCCGAAAGTTTTTCAACCGATAATTGTTCTAAGTGCAGGTATCAATCAGAGCCGTTGCCATTTACAGTACATTATCTCCTACATTAGCTCCACTGATTTATGGTGGGGTGCAGGTGGAAACACTGTAAACACAGACCCCACGTGTGTGTGTCTGTGTGTGTGGTTGTTAATGTGCATACATGTGTAAACATGCATGCACGTGTGTGTGCATGCATTCATGCATGCATGTGTGCATGTGTAAACGTGTATGTGCGTGTTTGTGTGTGTGCATGTGCGTGTATTGGTGAGAGTAGCTAGGTGTGTTTATGGACATGCACAGACAACTGTCGAACTTGTGTGTCTGTGTGAGCCAAACGATGTAGAGCAACAAAGGGACTTGTTCCTCAGCCAATCGGGGCCTCCATAATGGCACATGATGTTGCAGCAGGCTCAAAATGAGCCTTGTAAAAAAAAAAACAAAAAAAAAAACGACATTATCGATCGGGCACCGGTGTGCAGGGTGGCCCCCAAACACCTGTGTTTTTAATGGCACGCTTACTTTTTCATGGCTGCGAGAATAAATCACGGCGCGGCCACAACCGCACTGCGCTGCATCAAGGGGGCCCCCAGTTGTGCGGCAGAGCGCTCCATCACATTTTATATTGTGTTAATAATGTCAGATGTGTGCGTAGGGGAGAAGAGGGCCCTGCCTTGCATTCATCACCAGTACTGAGGTCCGGGACCGGGACTTGGGAGAAGGACGCCTCCATTGAGCTTTCTTGTCATTCCTCGGCAGACTCAGACACAGACGGCGAGGATCTATATAAGCTCCGTGCGACACGGCGCCCAGTCTGTCTGCCGGGCCTGGCCTGGGAATGGCTGCTCTCAATAGCCTCAGACTCAGGTCCTGTCAAACATTCATCAAGACATATGCTTTCATTCTTTCCATCAGAAAGGTTAATAGGATTAATTCACAATTTCAGTCTCTCAGAAACACAGCTGTAAGTAATTCATAGCCTTCATGGAAAACAAGATTTTTTGCTTAATAACTTTTTTAAATAATTTTTTTTTACTGTGTACGCTATGTGTTAAAAGTTGCACTCAAGGAAAAGGCGTCGATATTGACGGGAGAATTCAAATAGCCACGATATTGGCTTCTTTCAACAAAGGTCAGCCGGTAAGAGCATTAGTTCTGCCCCTCTCACTGTTTAATACGATGTCAAGGAAGACCCGGCAGATCAGGCCTGAGCAAACACCTTCTGCCGAGGCTCGTGCAATACTCCTTCCAGGAAATAGACTTAATCTGGCCAATGTTCCCGAGAAGAATTTGCTTCACCGTTGATCCCGAAATTGCTATGGACATTGTTGACATTTACCCTGACATTGGTGGAAAAATCTAATTATGATAAACGATGCATGATAGAAAACAGATTTTTCTATACCGAAAAAGAAAAAGAGATATTCATTGGGTGTAAAGGAGTTGTGTTTTAAGCTTCAGCAGCATTACTGTGTTTTTTAGCACATTTTAGTGCACTGCACGGCACTAAAAACGCTGATATCATGTCCTTATCTGACCTTTCCCCTGTGAAGATCCAGTGACAATGAGGACCCTTCAGAAACAGCTGTACCGTTTAAGATCACGGTAGGTGAACAATAGGTGCCAGTACTGTACAATGATGTCAACGTGTTGGAGCGATAACATGTAATCCACAAGCAGCCATCCCTCCAGGCACTTAAAGACTTTGACCTCGTGCACTCTCCTGCAATGTGGTTAATGCAGATTACAATGGTCTGACTACCGAGAGCCCTCGCCCCAGCTCTTCGCACCTCTCCTGGTCCACGCAGGGCTGCAATTTACCACGCAAAGCTGCCGCCTTCTTCCTGAAAGCCTCGTCAGCAAATTCCGTCAATGAAAATGTAAGGTAACATTGTTGAGAAATCCAAATTATAATATAGATACATATAAGGCTGAACCTGTCGGCACAGTGGTTAGCGCGGTCACCTCACAGCAAGAAGGTCCTGGGTTCAAGCCCCGGGTAGTCCAACCCTTAGGGGTCATCCCAGGTCATCCTCTGTGTTGAGTTTGCATGTTCTCCCTGTGTCTGCGTGGGTTTCCTCCGGGTGCTCCGGTTTCCTCCCACAGTCCAAACACATGTAGGTCAGGTGAATCAGCCATACTAAATTGCCCCTAGGTGTGAATGTGTGTGTGTGTGTGTGTGTGTGTGTGTGTGTGTGTGTGTGTGTGTGTGTCGGCCCTGTGATGGCCTGGCGGCCTCTCCAGGGTGTCTCCCCGCCTGCCGCCCCAATGACTGCTGGGACAGGCTCCAGCATCCCCGTGACCCTGAGAGCAGGATAAGCGGTTCGGATAATGGATGGATGGATAAATATATAAGGCTGAACCTATGTGCCACAGAGAGAGAGGATGCGGATGGAGGAGGAGGAGGGGGTTGTGAGGAGAGGAAGCAGAAAGAAGGACAGCTTCCCGTCATCGGGGCTGAGCTTACCACCGTCATACTTCCAGGTCTCGCTCCCCGTCACCAGGTCTCGTTACATCACAAATCAAACGGGATTAAATGACACAGGGCACAAGGAAGTTAACCACACGGCACGTCAAGAGTTTATGATTTATCCCGAATGGTTGGGGGGGGGGGGTGGTTTCAGGACCCGTGCTTGAGTTTCAATGACACACAAAGTGTTAATTTGAAACGGTCTGTTATCTTTTCATCAGTGAAGGTCACTTTCGCAGTGCCTTTGCAGAGTTAGCAAAAGGGCAGAATAACAGCAAAAGGTTATTTTGGACAGTCTCCAAGACATGGGATTTATTACGCCTTGTCAGTGCATTGCTCAGTTTATTGAATATATTCGCTCTAAACTAATTGACCAGTATGGCGAGAGGCACTGAATTAGGCAAATGGGGCTCAGGATGTGAAGTTGGACTTGATTTATTACTTTGAATGCAACTCGAATCAATGGCTCAGCTCCCCAAAACCATTGCGTTTCCCAGCTGAAATCATTGTTATGCTTAAGAAAAGAGAGATTATGCGGGCTTAATGAGTTTCAGCGGGTTGAATGTGTTTGCACACCATTCAGGGCGAAATCATATTTAATGGCTGACACTCAGTTCATGGCAGGTCCTCCTTTTTTCACAGTGGCAGGTCACCTTCGTCACCAGGAAGGCCCTTTGAGAGGGGGGGAGGGCCGAAGATAGGGGTTTTTTTACACTCATGAAAAGAGGAGCACAAACGCCGCGCATGAGAAATGAAATGAGAGAAAAAGCGCTCGATTTGCACACGGCGCCGCAGCTCCGGCTCAGCTCAGCGGCTGGCGGCGGGCCTGGGCCTCCTGACCCGACTGTGCCAGACTGGGACCTCACTCGCTTTAGGAGACGCTTTTGTTTCTCCCGACTGAAGAAGAGCACTAATTTTCATTTCAGCCTTGACGGAGCAGTTGCCTTGGCGTCTAGGTGAAAAATGCTGCAGATTGCTAATAAATTAGGATTGCCCCCCCTTTCTGCTCTCTCAGGCAGGGCTGCTGTTGTTTGTCCCGGAGTCCCCCAACTAAGCCCACATTTATATTTTCAACCACTGCAGTAGCATTTCATTTGCAAATTGTCCCCCCCCACCCCACCCCCACAGTCAATTCCCCGAAACTAAAATTCTCCGGGACAGATAAAGAAAGTAAAGAGGAACTGCAATTTAGTTTAGGCCCGACAGCGCCGCTCTAAAAAACAACACTCGGCGTTTTCTTTCCCGTCGCTGCTTTGGATTTTATTTTTTGTTTTTTTTTTGCCACCGCACAGCCACACTATCCACAAGGAGTTTGAATCCAATCCTTGACAGGTTACCCAAACAGTTGATAATATACCAATGATATAATGTGCTAGAATTTACTGTAACTGACGGAGAGAATTTGTTTTTCTCAGTGGCGTGGCAGTAAATTGTAGATATAGTGGATGTAGTCGGCCTTGGTCGCCGTTGAACAAACAAAGAAGGCTAAGTTGCCCTGCAGCCGACTCAATGCAACTCCTGCAATGTAATTTAAGCCATCGTCAATAGCACATGGTGTTATTAGGCACAATGCATGAGCATGGCCAGTTTGGAGACCAGCAGCCATTGGCTGATGAATGAGAGCCACTCGGCCCGGCTCCTGGTCGTTTAATAAGCGCTGAACCCAGTACATTGATTATTCACCGCTAATATGCAATAGCTGAAATCAATAAGCAGCCTCGCGCTCATTTCAACATAAATCCAATTATTTCCATATGGAATGGCAACAGAATAAGTGAGGAAATTGATCTCCAAATTAATTTCATTTGTCAAGAGTGTAATAACTTGAACGCTAGCTTTAATAAGGCAGAGCCATTGCACTCGGACACGAGACACGTATACGTTCCTATTTTCATAGTATTGTTTACACACACACACACACACACACAACAGACACACACACACACACACACACACACACATTAACTGACCTCATTTCTTAGAACTGTCGTGCACTTGAAATGTCTGTTCCTGTTTTGCTCCAATCACCTTTTAAAGCACACAAGCAAGATTGGATTTTTTTTTCTAAAAAAAATTTGTATATTCAAATTCATTTGATTAACTCACTGGTTTTTTTGGGGGGATTTTTTTTTGTGCAGTTTTTCTGCAGCTCAGTGACTCTGACAGTGATACACAGAGAGGCAGCAAGAAATATGTTCCCTCATTTCTCAGCGGAGTTCCATTAAATCCCTCCTTAAGTCTCCTTAATCACCTGGTTACACATAAGGTTATTTGGCTCTTCAAATCATCTCTAGTTAGAGAAGGAGGCGAGAGAGAGAGAGAGAGAGAGAGAGAGAGAGAGAGAGAGAGAGAGAGAGAGAGAGAGAGGAGAGAGAGAGAGAGAGAGAGAGAGGAGAGAGAGAGAGAGAGAGAGAGAGAGGAGGGAGAGAGAGAGAGAGAGAGAGAGAGAGAGAGAGAGAGAGAGAGGAGAGAGAGAGAGAGAGAGAGAGAGAGAGAGAGAGAGAGAGAGAGAGAGAGAGAGAGAGAGAGAGAGAGAGAGAGAGAGAGAGAGAGAGAGAGAGAGAGAGAGAGAGAGAGAAGAGAGAGAGAGAGAGAGAGGGAGGGGAGAGAGAGAGACATCATTACTCTGTAATAAAGCATCCATATGGTGTAAATGTTGAGCTGGTGCAAATCCTCTAAGCTTTAGCTGTAGCGCGCCCTGGTAAGGCAGGTCAGGGGTAAATGTGCCTGACATGCGCACATGTTTTCTTTTGCTGCCATGTAGTATATTACATCTCTGGGCTGATTGTATGACTGCAAGATGAAGAGGTATATTAGTTGTTAGTGGGTGGATGACACGCGGTAGAGACCCGGAGCTTTGCTGTGTGCCAATGCAAATATACTAAGGCCTCGTTATTATTATTATTATTATTATTATTATTATTATCAATTAGCACTAGTTGTAGTAATAGCACCGATAGCAAAAAGTGATATGTAAAGGTGGTAGTGCTAGCAGTAACACTACTGGTGGGAGTAGTAGGAATGGTGGTGGTCACCACAATTTGCTTCCAAAAGATTCATGTTGTGGACTTAATCTGCAGATCTACAACTATAATTAGACGGGAATACCTCAATTTACCGACACATCGTAGCTAGAGGGTGGAGATGGGGGGTGAAGGTGGTTGTAGGAAAGTAGCTATGTGTGCAGACTGTGCACATTGCACAATCCCATACATAATGTGTGTGTGTGTGTGTGTGTGTGTGTGTGTGTGTGTGTGTGTGTGAAGACAGCCGGGAAAGCTCATAGGAACTGCTCGCTCTCCCATCCATCCAGGCCATCTATGATGCACGGCGCACCCGGAAGGCTCTTAGTGTCATGAAGGGACCCCACTCCACCCTTCCCACATCCACTCCACCCTTCTACCCTCTGGCAGGAGGTACGGGAGCATCCGCGCTGCCTCCACCAGACTATGCAACAGTTTCATTCCTCAGGCTGTGAGGTTCCTCAACAGCCTGAACACTTAGACCTCCATAAAGGACTTTTGACCGTCTTACTCACCGTCCATGTCAGGCGTGCTTGTGGTGTTCAGGTCTGGGGAGTAATTCTTGTTTTTAATTCGCTTTTTGTTTTGAATATTTATTGTGTGTCATTTGTTTTTATGTGGTGCTGGGGTCCTTGTGAATCGTCATTTTGTCCCTTTGTATGTATGAGACATGCATATAAGGCAATGACAAATAAAAGCAGTCTAAATCTAAGTCATCCTGGGTACGACGTTAAACTGCAACTGCCGGGTCGTCGGCGACTAAACCAGCACCCCCCACTCAACCCTTGGGTTGCTGGAGGAGGGTGTGTGGACGCCCAGCCAGCAGGACTAAAAACAAAACCTGTCAAAGGGCAGAGGAGTTCCTCTGTGAACCAACGGCCAGCCACACCTGGAGAGGAGATAGGGACCACTGGGTACTCCCCCTACTGAGACACAATGATGACTCAACCGAGGACTTGTTGAGGCATCAGGCTGTGCTCCTACGACCTCCATAGGTTACGGAACTGATGATGATGATGATGATGATGATGAAGTCTAAGGCTAAGTGTGGTGTACAATTGACCAGCAGCCCTAAAAATCACTGTGCTCTCTTACAACAACACCCTTTCATAGTTTAGCTAGTTTTAGTTACTTCAAAAGCAGGCCAACAATATCCCTATATTAAGATATCAAGAAATAAAATAAAATAAAATAAAACAAAGACTGGTAGCTGGAAGAGAAGCTGGTGAAGGAAAATAACCCACCAGAAGCCCAGGATGGCCCTAGACGGCTAAGCCCTGAGATTGAGTTAGCAAAAATGAGGGGAAAAAAGAGAAGTAGAAGAAAAAAAAAACATAAAAAAATCCAAAACAAAACAGGAACATTGCACTTCCCCCCGCCCCAGTCTGAATTCCTCCCTCTTTCCCAAGCGCCTTCAGAGTAGACAGTAGTCACACTGGTCCTGAAGACTCTGCCCTTAATTACAGAGCAGCTCTAATTACACAAACCTGCAGAGAGAAACACAGAGAGAGAGAGAGAGAGAGAGAGAGAGAGAGAGAGAGAGAGAGAGAGAGAGAGAGAGAGAGAGAGAGAGAGAGAGAGAGAGAGAGAGAGAGAGAGAGAGAGAGGTAAACCAAATCCAGCCAGTGTAAATTTAGATGGCTGCATTGTGATGATACCTGTTTTTTTTTCTTCCACCTTTGAGAGGTGCAAATAATCCCATCAAAGAAAGGAACGGGTACACACCTGCCTCCTCTACCTCAGCCCAATTACACACGGCTAATAATCAATCTGCCTCCTCTAGTTCCTCTCCGCACTTTGCCTTGCAGCCTCGGCTCACTCTGGACCTTACGGATTACTGGCTCCGGTAAGGCCTCGTTCCTAATCAGCAGCGCTACGATAAAAACTCCAGGATGACTACCCACACTTTCTCACAGTGGCTCCAGCAGCGACCTGGCCACCTCGGTCACCTCAATTACACGTGATTCCTCTGCGGATGTTCCCATCCGACCGCCGTTCAAAGTGCGTCAGGCTCATCTTTGTTGTTGATTTGAAGAAGCAATAAAACTTTTAAAAAAAAAACACTTACAAGTATTTATTCAACGCCACATAACATTGCGTGGTAGTTTCATATCAGTGACCCACGAGTCTGCTTATTACATTGTTCATAAGTTGGTCAATTTGCATACCAGGGCGCAGTGTTTGTGTTAATGAGCTGACCCGGGGTGAAAGGTTAAGCTTGCTTCCAGTTGAGTTGTCAGCACAGCAGGGCCATTGTGCACCGGGAGGCAGTCAGGGAAAGATCTGTGTGTGTGTGCATGCGTTGTGTTGTGTGCACATGTGTGTATGTATGTGTGTGAGAGAAAGAGAGAGCGAGAGAGAGAGAGAGAGAGTGTGTGTGCGTGTAACTGTGCGTGTGAGAAAAAACAAAAAGGGAGTGTATATGAGTATATATAGTTGTGCACATGTGTTGCATGTATTGACCTGTGTGTGTGTGTGTGTGTGTGTGTGTGTGTGTGTGTGTGTGTGTGTGTGTGTGTGGGTGAGTAGGGGGCTGAGGGTGACTCAGGCTAAATGTGCCATTTGTCATTATCCCCGAGGCCAGTATCACAACTTCTACCCGGTCAAGTGTTCCTCAGATCTCCCACCCTGCTCCACCCCACCCACTAAACACAGCGATCTCAAAGGGTTATATACACCCCCACCCCCACCCCCACCTCTCTCTCTCTCTCTCTCGCTATATTTGACTCCATTTGTCGTTCCATCTTTCTCTTTCCTATACTACTCTCAAGTACATACAGACACAAAAAATTAATAGCAGCCACCATTCAAGCGCGGTGAATCAGGCTTTGGCTGCAATGTTTAACTAATCGACCAGACACATAAGCAAATAAACAGCCATCAGATGTGGTTCCTGTTATCCTTTACAAGTTAGCCAGTAAAACAGCCATTGTTGGCCAAAATGTTGTTTTTTCCTTACTGCACACATGCACACAGAAACATATATACTGTGCATGCAAACTTATTTTTCGAGCTTTCGGAGACACACACGCACACACACACACACACCACACACACACACACACACACACACACACACACACACACGCACACACACAAGCCTTACTTTTAAAGCGGAGATAGAGACCGCATTGTATTTGAACGTGTTTGCCTTACTTCCTGTCAGCAATGAAACACACCATAAAAACTGCAGACAATTGTGTTGCTGCCACCCTCCGAGAGCAGTCTGAGTGTCGGTCTGTTCCTCTGAGACGGCAACTTCAGTGGAGGACCAGCTTGATGTCGAGATACCACTACCAGTAAAAAAGAGGGGGGGGGTGTCAGAATCACAACCAGTGGGTGGTTGAAATGGTGTGTTTTTTGTTTTTGAATTTGCTCATGATCACTGAGGTAGAAAAAAGAAAAAAACTTGCTCGATCCATAAAGAGCAACGATACCTTCACCTCACATGAAAATCAAAACTACAAGGTTAATTCCATTTGTTTATTTAAAGGAGAATTGGGAGTCCAATCATCGTGTCTATTTCTTGTTTCTTCGTGGAGACAGTGTGAAAGACAGAGACAGCATCGTCAGGAATCGATCCCACACCGCGGGGGCCACGTGTCAATCCAGAGTCAGAGGGCGGACGGGGGGTTTCCTCCGGTAGTTCAAGCAGCTTGTCTTTCCGGAGCCAGGGTGGGCTGCCGCTGCACACTCGCATAACCCTGTGTTTAAGTACGACTTTAGAGGAACAGCTTGAACTTACATGCACGCAAAGTGTCAAGTGGAAAAGTGTCACGCATTACACTGGATTCTGGACACTGAAATCAAATGATCCGGCATTTCCCCCCCAGCAGGTTTCTGGGAATCTCGGAGTTCCGGGTGGATGGGGTGTGAGTATCTTAACGGGTCAAATTAAGACGTTCACTGCAGAAATCACAGAAAAGTGCACCAGTCTGGCTTCCAAATACTACTCCATCACTCCACATATATAATAAACCAGGTAGTATCCTGTACCGCCTCTGAAATGTAAATAACTACTTCCTCGCTGACCAAAACCCTACTCATAGCCATTCGCTCCGCCACCGTCTGGCTCCTGGTCGGACAGGAGTCTCCCTATCTACCCTGCGACCTTGGTGCGCAGCTCCCCTTTCCTCTGATCCATTACCCATGGGCCATTAGGACCCGCTCAGAGCATAGCTCTGTTTTTATTAACTGCTCTTTTACGCCTCTGTGTTTGAAGTGAGCGCTGCTAGGCTGTCGTTTCCTGTTCCGAGCGCTCGCCGCTCACGACGTGTGTAATTAAGCGCTGAGCCGAGCGTCCCATGGAGCGGCCCGGCCATGACAGTGTGATGTTTAATACCCGCACCCGGACTCACTGGCAGAGCTGTGATTCACTGCCCCCCCCCCCCCGCCCCCGCCCCCTGCAGGACATGCTTCATAACACCTTCGCAGGTAGGGAATGCGTTCTGTCCATTGATCTTAACGTCGCCCCTGCTTCGGTTTACTTTACCAAAGGCTGTCGTGTTGGTACATCTGAACCGAGGGGACAAGGTCCGCTCACCTCATCCACGCACCCCCGTCCAAGCCGTTTGAGAATGAAGAGCTGCACAATGCAACGGTATACTGTGTGTGTGTGGTGTGTGTGTGTGTGTGTGTGTGTGTGTGTGTGTGTGTGTGTGTGTGTGTGTGTGTGTGTGTGTGCATGTGCACGTGTGTGTATGGATATGCATGTGTGTGTGTGTGTATATTCTGCAGGTGCCGAAGACTATAACGTTTAGACTGTGCAGAACCCAGTGAACCCATATTACTCGAGCGTTAAACCCTCCGCCGCCTTGTCTAGTGCACGAGAGCAGATGTCGATAGAAAGAAAACGTTTGATATTAAAACACAATCATTGCAATCTGGCCTATTAGAGAAAAAAAATTGTAAAAAAAAAAATCAAAAACAGAAAAGATAATGAAATAAAATAAATAAATAAACGACTCCATAACCTCCATAACCTCGCCTCCTTCCTTTCTTTGGCTGTGATGAATGAAAGACTGGATGGGGTCTCTGGCACATTAATTTCATAGCTCTATGAATTTACTGCCAAGGCCTCGGGCTGAAAGAACCTTTTCAAACAAAGGTCAAAGTAAAGGACTTAAGTAGACCTGGGTTGTGTGTCACAGCTGGAAATAAAGCCCTGGGATTTTTTTTTCTTCTTTTTTTCAGTTCTTTATGGGGCCGTCGTGAGGTTGATAATGTGCATTGTGGGAGTATATTCCGCAGAGAGGGGGAATTTAAAGACTGGAGGTGCAGTCGGAGGCCCGGGCCTTCACGTAAAGCGCTCGCACGGTAAGGTAGCAGACACGCGGCAGTTAATCTCAGCGAGGCGAGGCGTTTGTTATGATGGAAAAAGATGCATTAATAGACAAGAGTTTTGTCATCTAAGCTTTTTTGTTGAACACCAACCCTCCATAAACTCACACTCGCCCGCATGCAAACAAGGCCGCAGTGTTTCATAGTTTTCAATAGTTTACTGTTTCTTTTGTCCGCCAGCCGCCAGCGTGTGTAACTGTTCATGTCACGACTGACAGTTTAATAGTTTTTGACACTTTGGTTTGCCAAGATTCCCCACCCCACCCCCCCACAATTTCTCAGTTTCCCCCATTTTTGCACCAAAGCCAGCTGAGGTTTACAAATATTGAGCCTTAATCCGCGAGATTCAGACGGCTGGAGTAGCCGTGCGGGGCTAGACAAATGGCTGAGTGTTCATGAGTAAAATTAGCCCCAGCAGGCCTCTCTGCCTCCTCGTCGTGTTCACACACACAGGCGGGCCCAGAGGCGTGGCGAAAGTAAACCCCTGTTCGAGAGCATCATGAAGGTAAACAGCCGCCAAAAGGATGGCGAGTGTCTATGTCGTTGTAAAGAAGAAAGAAAAGCTTTCCGTCTTGGAGGGTTGACATGTTTTGATCCCTGGAGTGGTTTGTAAAACCTTGGCTGGAAAGATGGCGTCCTCGTCGCATGCAACAAATGCCCGGAAGATGCAACAAAGCGAGACGCTCAACCCCGATATAGTTGGAAATATGAGCTTCTTTAAAAAGAAAAATCGATCAAGCACATTTTCATGGATTTACCTCTGTGTTACATCACGGCATAACGAATCAGTAATATTTGTGCGCATTAGTAGAGCCATTGTGTTTTGTGTGCTAACAAAGATGACTAAAACTCCAGTCCAGGGTGTCCGGTTGGCATGGCGGTCTATTTCGTTGCCTACCACCACAGGGATCGCCGGTTCGAATCCCCGCATTACCTCCGGCTTGGTCGGGCGTCCCTACAGACACAATCGGTCATGTCTGTGGGAGGGAAGCCAGATGTGGGTATGTGTCCTAGTCACTGCACTAGCGCCTCCTCTGGTTAGTTGTGGCGCCTGTTCAGGGGGGGAGGGGGAACTGGGGGGAATAGCGTGATCCTGCCATGCACTACATCCCCCTGGTGAAACTCCTCACTGTCAGCTGAAAAGAAGCGACTGGCGACTCCACATGTATCGGAGGAGGCATGTGGTAGTCTGGGGCTCTCCTCGGATCGGCAGAGGGGGTGGAGCAGCGACCAAGACGGCTCAGAGAACGGGGTGATTGGTCATGTACAATTGGGGAGAAATAGGGGGGAAAATCCTAAAAAAAAGAAAAGAAAAAACTCCAGTCCAGCTGTCTGTCTGTATGTGTGTATATATACATATACACACACACACACACACATACATATAAATACATATATATATGTATGTGTGTGTGTATATATACACATACACACAGATATGTGTGTGTATGTATGTATGTATGTATGTATGTATGTATGTATGTATCTATCTATCTATCTATCTATCTATCTATCTATCTATCTATCTATCTATCTATCTATCTATCTATCTATCTATCTATCGCTGTCTGTAGTCCAAAATGTGATCATTAAAGTTTCATTAATTTTTGAACTCTTTCTTCTCATGCAGAAAACAATGTACCAGAAGAGTAAATGGTTCAAGGGTACTGCAGCATTACATTTGTGTCCAGTCTTCTACAATATGTTCATTTTTTTGTTTGTGTAGTATTTCGGTGTTTCGTTGTGTGAGAGTCCTATCGATGGTCTCCCAAACAAATCATTGTTATTCTATTTTCTTTTCTTCATACACACTGAAAATTTATACATTTTATTCAAATCCAAACATAACAAACAAGATAATCCTAAACCTAACACTAACCCACTGTGGTTTAAGGAGATGTGATACACATACACATACCCATGCACAGACACACAATAATAGGCACACACATCATTACACACAGCAGCAGCTTGGAAGATATTTCAACACGTTACCTATTACTGGATGTCTCTGAGATGCCCCCAGCCCCCCCTGTAGCGCCCCCCCCCATGTGAAACCATTTGTGGACACTGGGCTTTTTTTTTCCAAATATTTTTCAGATACAGACACAGGATTCAGGGAAAGTGTGTGTTTTGGGGGTAAATCTGATGTTTTTTAGTGTCCTGATATGTCCTGAACAATGAGTGCTGCAAAAATAAATATTAATCTATGCACAGACTTTGTTCCCAGCCAAGCTCTGTGTGTGTGTGTGTGTGTGTGTGTGTGTGTGTGTGTGTGTGTGTGTGTGTGTGTGTGTGTGTGTGTGTGTGTGTGTGTGTGTGTGTTTCTGTTTTTGGACCAGGCCCAGCTTCGTCCCCATTATCTCTCTGTGTCTTTGTATGTGCTGATTTATTTCAACAGTGCTCTCGCGGCCAAGCGCTGGGTGCCTCCTCTTTGTCAGCTCCTGTGTGAACACAGAAGCCTTTGACCACCTTTGACAGTGTGAATATTTTAGCTCCTTTTAATATGCAGCTTGGACTTTTATGTAAAGATGAGGAGTGGAGGGTGAGGGGAGGGGGAGAGGAGAGGAGGAGGAGGGGGGGGGAGGAGGAGGAGGCTGGCGGTGGGAGGCGGCTGGTGAGAATCAGTGTTCCAGGGATTTGACGTCAAAGGCATCAATCCAAATAATGACAATGTTTAATTGGTATTTGGAGTTGCTCCGATTTCAACATTACCCTTGAAAGGAAACGCTGAATCCCTTTGAGGGAAAAAAAAAGGAGTATATTTACATGCAGAATGTGTTTTTAGGGCGTCCGGCTGGAGTAGCGGCCTATTCTGTTGCCTACCAACACGGGGATCGCCGGTTCGAATCCCTGTGTTACCTCCAGCTTGGTCGGGCGTCCCTACAGACACAACTGGCTGTGTCTGCGGGCGGGAAGCCGGATGTGGGTGTGTGTCCTGATCGCTGCACTAGCGCCTCCTCTGGTCGGTCTGTTTGGGGGGGGGGGACTGATCCTCCCATGCGCTATGCCCCCCTGGTGAAACTCCTCAATGTCAGGTGAAAAGAAGCGGCTGGCGACTCCACATGTATCGGAGGAGGCATGTGGTAGTCTGCAGCCCGGCCCGGATCGGCTGAGGGGTTGGAGCAGCAACTGGGACAGCTCGGAAGGGTGGAGTAATTGGCCGGATACAACTGGGGAGAAAAAACGAGAGAGAAAAATAAATAAATAAATAAATAATAACCTCCGCCTTGCAGAACAAAATGCAGATTAGACGGAGCAGTGAGGCAAACCTCAGCTTTCATGTTTCCCTCTCATGAGAGATTTATTTTTCTTTTCTTTTTCTCTGTGAAGTTGTGATGAATTCCTCTCGTGGAACATGGCGATCTGTTGTCTGGACACTCTCTTCTTGGGGCTAAATAACTCGAACCCTCTCAGGGCGACCAGGTGTGCCCCGCGGCCTTTAACGCCGCAAGTGTGGGAGGAGGGTTTTTCTCGCATCATCTTGTTGCGTATATGAGCAGAACGCGTGCACCAAGCCAGACCCGCTCCCCATCATGGAGGCATGGTGCCTAAAATAATGTTGTTAAGTGATTATCTCGTTGATGGCTGATTGGATTGGCTCGGTGACGTCAGCAACGAGCCAACGTTGGCCAACAGTGTACAGAAACGTTTGCATACAGGATGTAGGTTGAGGCAGATTACAAAACATATATTAGGAACCAGTTAGTCATTGGGGGGGGGGGCAAAAAAACAATTGCTTTAGATTTAGACGTTACATCAATGAGAGATTTTGTGTAATAAAACAAACGTTCCTCCATTTAACTGTCAGACCCCATAGCGAGACCTTTTTTTTTGTGAACTTACTTTAAAATACTTTGAAATCGTGACACATATTTGCCTTTATAACATGGCGAAATAATTTTCAAATATTTACCCAACTGGCTTTGATAAGGAATATTCCAGAGCTGTAAATAAGCCAGCCAGTATCCAGAACTTTTCAATAAAGGGGTGTGATGGTCAAGCTTTAGGGCTTTGACCCTGCAGACACACATACAGGGTGCCCTTTTGAGGAGAACCAAAGTCCAGCGATGGGGTCTTTGGCTTGCGCGGAAGAAACATGATAAACCTCCGGGCCGGTCGGGGAGACGGGCGGAGCGGAGCGGCAGCCGCTCACCTCGGCACTTTTGATTCCGAGGCCGCTTGGTCAGCCTTGCCAACATGTGTTTCACAACTTGACATGTTTCTTTCTTTTTTTTTAATCTGCTGGTCTCCTCAAAATGTGGACACAGTCGTTGTTTGGATTTATTAATCCAGCTGGTGTTTTCTGATGAGCTTTTGCTCCCTCCTCCTCCCCCACTCCTCCTCCTCTTCCTTCTGTACCTCCTTCATTCTTCTCTCAGTCTCCCATTGTATACTTTTTATTGTATACTTCATATACTTTTTTTTAAATTAAGTATATGCAAAATATGTGCAATGAGTGCATATATTTTGAGTACGGTCCAGGCAATGGGAATCAAACCCGGCCATAATCCTGGTACAGATCACACCATGCTTGGAGCTGGAGGGTACATCTCAACAGTTTGTTAAGGCCTCTCCACACTGAGATATCCATCATTAAATAATCTCTGAAAATAAGGTCAATAAGGTTGTCATGATGCATCTAGTAGAATTATGAGTAATTATGAGACTTTTGTTCGTAAAATACTTCCGTTTTTTGTTTGTTTTTTTTGGTGGAAAATGATGACCTGCAGATAACACACACTGACAGAATTTTTGAGAGTGACTTATTTTAATTCTTGGAAAGAAACCCTATGATGCAATAAATGGGGTTTATGTTACCCATCACCAAGGAACTGAACGCAGGGCAGCAAGAGACAGCTTTGTCGAAACACAGATTTGAGTTTTAACACACCTGGTATTTTTAGACTGGAGCCTTCATCCAGGCACTTTGCCCCACTTATGCACTGAAAGTGCAAACATGAACTGGTGTGACTGTGTTTGGCAGATGAGTCGGTCTGTATATCCACCACTGCAGCAGGCATGGGCACCAAGCGACAGACAGCCACACAGATACAGTACAGAGCACAGAGGACCACAGGTGACACATATTCACCATACAGACATACAGACGTACAGACAGACTTACAGACATAGATATAGCCATACAGATAGACAAACAGACAGACAGACATACAGATAGACAGACAGACAGACAGATATGCCTACAGACAGATAAACAGACATACAGACAGACATACAGACAGACAGACAAACTGGCAGATAGACAGTCATACAGACAGACTGACAGATAGCAAGACAGACAGACAACCATACAGACAGACAGACAGACAGACAGACAGACAGACAGACAGACAGACAGACAGACAGACAGTCAGATATACAGATAGACAGACAGGTAGAAAGAGACAGATATACAGATTACAAAACAGATTACCAAGGACTACTGCAAAGTACAAGCATCATACAGACAAAGAGTACAGAGGAAAAAGAAGGACAGACAGACTCTCATGGAACATCCAAAACCAGATAGAGAGAGAGAGAGAGAGAGAGAGAGAGAGAGAGATGGGAATGGCAGAGCGAGGGCTAGAAATTTGTATGAGGAGTAGCATGTTGTGTCATGGCAGGGGTAGGGCATTGGAGCGGCAAGGCCCTCTCACCCCCGCTGATCACAACAGGGGATTAATTATGTCAGCATAATAAGTACAAATGGTGATCCGAACGTGGAATTAGCCCCCCGAGCGGAGGTTGCTACAGCGCAATGGACTGGAGGCATGGGGGGTGGTGATAGAGGTGGCTGTAGTGAGAAGCTGGGGGGTTGGAGGGGGCGAGACCGGGATTTGTCCCAATTTGTCCCAATCTGTCTGTCTACACAGGCATAGGGATGGGAGCCTGGGTGGAGTGGCTGGTTAGCTGGCTGGCTGGCCAGGCGGGTGGTGGTGTGGCGCAGTCTGTTATCGTGGTTATGATTTGTATGGATGTCAATTGCCGTGGCAGCAGGACAAGGGTCTAGCTGAGCTGCAGGCACTCTGCTGTTCAAAGACTCATTCAGTGCCCAGAATCCTCCATCTCAGCTTGTCTCTGGTTCCCTGCCCCAGGCTAGGGGTCAAGCTCTGTTGGCTGTGGTTATGTTTTGCATATGCCGGGTCAATGGCAAAGTTTGTATTTTACCTCATACTTTAATCTAATATTTCTTAACATTAAGTAACCCCTGGCCACCTGCTCAGAAGACAGCACAGCGTCTTCTGAACGGAGCCATCGTGAGCCATGCAAGCTTTGGTTGAAGTCCTTGTCTTTGGTCCAGTTCGGGTCATGATGCTCCAGGGGTGGGCCCAGGGGCAGTGTGACTGGCAGAATAGGGTGTTCATCTGCAGCCTTGTGATGGGTGGTAAAAGCTGTGGTCCCTGTTGGCCTTTTGTTTTTGAGCATTTCCTCTTGCAAGCTCTCTGTCAGTGCGACATATTCCCAGCACAAGAATGCAAACAAACATGGAACCTTGTGTGCAGTGGGTTGGATTGGAAAACACATGGGGAGTAGAGCAAAATAGATTAGATTAGATGAAAGCAAAGGAGAGCAGGGTGGAGACTAATAAGGACGGACTAGAGTAGAGCAGAAACAGAGCAAAGTAATGTAAAGCAGAGTTTAAAACAGTCAGCGGTTGTCTGAAGGCCTTGTCTATGACTGCAATATAACATCTCCCGTTTGGAGGCTATTGCCTCGTGGCTGTTTTCCTTTACAATTTTTTTTTACTGGATTGAGGATATTTTCACACTTTTCAGGAATCAGGAACAATTTACTGTCATTCCAGTCATGTACTTGCGTAAACATAAATTCATTTCTCCCAGCCCACAGCAGTGCAACGCATAAGATAAAAACACATATCCAAAATTTCCCAAAATGACAAGACCAAAAACATACAAAAACAGAGCGAACAAAGAAAAAAAACACACAAACAGTTAACAACACTGTCCTTTCAGTGCAACACAGCCCAAAAATTCCACTGTCCAAGGGAACGAACGCCAGCCAGGATGACCATCAGAACTGCCGGTCTGCATGGGCTAGCAGTTAGCTTAGCATGCCCCGCTTCTGCATCCTGTCAGACTGCCATTGGTGTTTCCTCCTCGGGTGCAGGGTCGTGGTCCCCGGGCCCACTGGACGCAGCAGACAAGGCTCCCTCAGCCGATCCAACGCTGGCTCTCCCAGCCACCAAACGAAAAAAAAAATCGATGATCAAAATAAAAACTTCTCACGATGACACAAACCTAGACGCATTATATTCATTGTCCAAGATTTCAACACAAAACAAGATGGTAGGTGTTGGAAAGCATGTGAGTTTTATTTTGAGGATGCAACCATTTGGTTTGCCTATGCAATATCTGCTAACAATATCTGCTAGGAAAGTCCTCAAAGTTTGAAGGATGCTCATTTTCAGTCTACATGGGAAGCTCTTCAAGGATGCATCCCAATATTGCAGTAGTACATAGGTGGTCAAATAAATCCAGTTTTGCATGCATAACCAGTCCCTCATGTAGAAATGGACATCTTCTAAACAGATCGATAGCCTTGTGGAGTAACAACCCTACATCAGTGTGGGAGAAGCAGGTCTTCATCATAATGTATAATGATGATGATGTGCTGGGCCATATCCACTCTAGTCAGTGTGGACTAATGCTTCATTTAGCTGTTGATCACTAAAATGGCCAATGCATCAGTAATGACCACTGAAATAACATTCTTTCATCGCCACAGTAAATTGATGCAAAATTCACTCACTCTTTTTCCCACAGACACATCAGCATTAAGCTGCATTTAGAGGCGGGGTGGAACTGGGGGACAATTTGCTTCGAGTAAGTCCATGAAGCTTATAGTGGCTGGGTGTAGATAATGATTCCTCCTCTAAGGCAGCAGAGCTGCTGATGGGGGAGGTCATATGCAGACTCAGGCCTCATAAATCCATGTTCAGTGGTGAGCAGTCTGCGTATGACTTATGGAGCATGGAGGCAGCCAGTTAAGACAGCCTCTCGTAAACATGTGGCATGGCCGCCCTGACGGCACTGTCAATTTTCATATTTCACCAGTTATTGGGCTTTGAGTGTTGAGTTATATCTTCACCAGACTCTTGTTAAGGAGAGCGTTTCTGGCCTGTTCATATTGCCTCGCAGAAATGAAATGTAAATGCTCTTTCCCATCACCATACATTTTTAAAAAATTTTTTTTGGACACAGAGAAGGCTCAAAATGTCTTCAACTAAATGATAAAATATAAAATAAATTTCAGAAAATATTAAAGTAAATGGCATGAAGTATTTTTTTCTCTTTTCCCCATTTTTCTCTCCAACTGCACCGATCTGGGGAGGGCTGCAGACTACCACATGCCTCCTCCGATACATGTGGAGTCACCAGCCGCTTCTTTTCACCTGACAGTGAGGAGTTTCACCAGGGGTACGTAATTGGGGAAGATCACGCTACCCCCCCCCCCCCCGTTCCCTCCTAAACAGGTGCCCCGACTGACCAGAGGAGGCACTAGTGCAGCGACCAGGACGCATACCCACTTCTGGCATCCCACCCGCAGACATAGCCAATTGTGTCTGTAGGGATGCCTGACCAAGCTGGAGGTAACGCGGGGATTCGAGCCGGGCGATCCCCGTGTTGGTAGGCAACAGAATAGACCGCCACACCACCCCGATGTCCCTGTTTATATCTATCTGTCTCTCAGTCTTGAATTGTTTCCCAGCAAAGTCATTGGTCAGTGCAAAATTATTGCAGCGTTCCCGGTTCAGCTGCTCAGCCTTTTTTTGAAGAGGTCTAAATTTGCAAGTGGTCCACAACACACATGGGGTGACACACATTCACCCAGTCACTTACAAATTAGCCATGGGCCTAGCTCAAGAGCAATTTCAAGATTTTAAAACCAGATGGAAATGAACACAGTTCAAGAATAACATGGCAACGGGCGGCTGAATGGACAGGCTTGCACATATTGGAACTGGATGTGAAGTGGCAATTCACAGAAAACAATGGTATGCTGAATTTATCACGAGGGAACAATACAAAGTTATGACAACGTTCATTTGCGGCACACCGGGAAAAAATACACACGTCCAGACTTAAGCAGCAGACCATCTGTTCCTCGACTGAAACTGATTTTTTTTTTCTTTTCAGCAAATATTCCTCTTTTCTGTTTTTTTTCAGCACAGTGTGCTGCCTTTGCCCTTTCTGGCTAGCCATGACCGATGATGCATCAGTGAGTCATTCCCCCGTCCCCCCAGGTGAGTAAGGCTCCCTGTCACTTACTGGAACACACTCTTCAAAAACACAATGGAAACCTCTCTCTCCTAAATCCACACACACACACGCACCCACACACACACACACACACACACACACACACACACACACACACACACACACACGCACCCACGCGAACCTTACAGGCTCTCACTAATGACTCAAAAGGTAGGTTTCCCTACCCTACAATTTCCAATCGGGTTTCCTGAGCCAGGTGCCTTTCACAAAAAAAAAGGAAAGAAAAGGATTAAAATAGCACATGAAGCATCGCAGCCAGGGTTGTCAGTCATCACGTTGATCAGCGTTGTATTATGCAGACATCAGACGTGATGTCAGCCGAGCTACCCAGCCATGACTGGTTACACCGGAAAACACATCCATCCAGAACAGGTTATTGAAATCCCCCCCCCCCCCAAAAAAATGGGAAAATGTAAAAATTATTTCGAAATAATACAAATACAAATGTACAACTTTTCACGAGATGAAATTTCTCTATTCCAAAATGTACGATTTCAAGAGTCGGCGACAAGATTACTATGGTTGAGTTGTTGCTTTGCGATTCAACCGTCTTGTGAGTACACACTGAAGTAGTACCATTTCCAAATGACATGCTATTACATTGTCCCCCGGTGTTTATCGAAGTAAATACGTTAATCCAAACTTTAACTAAAGTGTAATGCTTTTTTTGTTGTTGTTGTTGTTAAGGTCAGGTCCAGTCTTCATAACGTGCATACAATTCCTGTTAAGGAATTAGATTACGGCTGATGTGCATGTTTAGGCTCAGCGAGACAAAAGCAGGGTATCAAAATGCCTCTTGGAGATCCACTTACAAAGGTACACATTGTACTCCTGTGAGCATACAGTAAGGCCATTTCCTCTTATTGACGCTCTTGGCAAGTCTAATATTTACAGAAATGTTATGACTTGACAACCCTCAATTAAACTTGTCATAACAGAGCCCATCCAAAAGGGAGACAGGAAGGAGTGGATGCTGGGAATGATGTCAGCTTGGCGGGGGGGTGGGGGGGGTGGGTCTCAAGGAGGCGTGTAAACAGCCGTTCCTGGAGCATCAGTGGATCAGCAGGCTACGGGGGAGCAAACCGTGTGATTTCAATGCCGTTGTCAGAATGGGCACTGATTTATTCCGCCGAGCATAAGGCGGTGCAAGTGGGATTTGACCCGGTTCAGTCTGTGCTGTCACATTACAAGAAGGTTACACAATACAGGATACACACACCGACTGTACGACAAAACGTAACATGCCCCTAACGTATAGCACCGACAAGGCCCCGCCGTACGACCAGCAGACTAAACATAAACACATGGCAGAGACACATTCAGGGCCCAGTAATCGTTGCGGTGCACAAGCCACGCGGGCCCCTTTACGTCTAATGCCATTCATTAGCGCATGCTATTTAGAGGAAAATTAGAAATACCGTTAAATTTATTCAAAATAGATACTGAAAAAAAAAACTCCCATGGTTGGATCGCTTGAATGGTCTCAGTCTCATTTTGAGCTCCTTACACGTCCCGGGCTGATACAAAAAGGCTCCTGAGTGATGAGACAGAAACTCAATCACTTATGAAGTAGCATTTGTGTTCAGCTATCAATCTGTCCGTTCCAGGGCTTTGAAGTTGATCCACTTTCGAAACAAAATAGAGCTCACGGAGAGAGAATGCGGGGGAGAGGGGAGTAAAAAAAAAAAAAGAAGAAGAAGAAGAAAAAAGTCCCTCTTTGCAATACATGTCTGAATTATTACAGGGATGTAAGTATGTAACCCTAGCCAAAGACAAGAAGTGCTTTTGGAGTCTGTGTAAATGGATCTAGTCAGAGGTGAAGAGAAAACAAGTCTGACCCTGTGCACCGTGCACAGAGGAGGTCACCCCCTCTGTTTGGCTTTCCGAGGCCGGACCATGTGCTCTCTAAAGAGGCTGGGTCATGCTGACGTCGTAAATTACAAGCCTCCCTGGGTTACAGGATCTCACGAGCATGTGTGTGCATGTGCGTGTTTTTTGTGTGACGAGCTTTGGCGGCGGGTGTGTTTCCGTATTTGTGCCCATAGTATCAGTGCGTCTGCAAAAAAAATATGTAGGGGGGGGGGGGGCGTCCGGGTAGAGTAGCGGTCTATTCCGTTGCCTACCAACACAGGGATCGCAGGATCGAATCCCCGTGTTACCTCCGGCTTGGTCGGGCGTCCCTACAGACACAATTGGTCGTGTCTGCGGGTGAGAAGCCGGATGTGGGTATGTGTCCTGGTCGCTGAACTAGCGCCTCTTCTGGTCGGTCGGGGCACCTTTTCGGGAGGAGGGGGAACTGGGGAGGATAGCATGATCCTCCCACGCGCTACGTCCCCCTGACGAAACTCCTCACTGTCAGGTAAAAAGAAGCAGCTGGTGACTCCACATGTCTCACAGGAGGCATGTGGTAGTCTGCAGCCCTCCCCGGATCAACACAAGAGTTGGAGAGCAGTGACCGGGGTGGCTCGGAAGAGTTGGGTAATTGGCCAGATATAATTGGGGAGAAAAAGGGGGAAAATCCATATATTTATATATATATATATATATATATATATATATATATATATATATGTGTGTGTGTGTGGGGGGGGGGTGTATTTGGTCCCTCGCTGAACCTAGTCTCACTTAAACCTCATCTGATGCCCAACTATCTGCCCAGCAGCTTTGGTTGGAGGTCCTTGGAGCCCCACACCATCCGTCCAACTATCCTCAGGCAAACAAAGCACAGTCCAAGTCTAACACTGCCCGATTCCCAAATATGATTCAACATGGAAATGATGGGGCCCCTTAAATGCCATTTACCAGGCACTGGCATGGTGATAATTGAAAATGTCAGTAAAAGTGCTTAGGAAATTCCAGCGGGATTATCGTCCCAGTAACATGGACAGACAGAGGGCTCGTCTCTGGAGAGCACAAAAGAACCTGTCTCCATATCATAAAACCTGCACTGTACCACAGCTTTTTTTAATGAAGCTACGCCAATCCTGGGACGGGAGTTAGAGTAACATCTTGTTTTCTTGAGGAGTTGTTTGGAGAGGGGGGGGGGGTTGCAACAGGAGGGGAGAGGGCACGTAGGGGGGATGGATTGGTGGAAGGGGAGATAGTTGGGGCCGTTCCCTTCTTCTCCCTCTTTTTTTGGAGAGCCAGCGTTGTCGGTGCATCATATAAAAGAAGATATACAAGCAATTCACATGCAAATGATGGAGGGTGATTTAGAAAAGAGGGGGAGAAAGGGGAAATGTGCAATTGAAAAGCCAGCAGAGGGAGGAGGGGGGATGAGGTGAGGGGGGGGTGAAGAGAGAGGGGTCACATTAAGCGTTGGCGAGGGAGACGTGAGGTAGTGCCGCTGTGAAACAGAGAGACATTTGTGTAATCTGGCTTTATGTATCGCCACATCTGAATAATAACATGAAAAGAGGGAGACTTACCTCATCTGCCTGGTAGAGCCAAGGCATAAATAAAAGGCCAGAACAATGGAATTACTATTACCCAGCCTCTGTGGCGAAGCTACATCACCGGTATTCTTTGGAGCCACTGGCAAGAAGATTAATGTTTTGTTAAATATCAGTGTGCGAGCATGTGAAGAGGGGGAGAGAGGAGGTTACAGGGAGGATGGATGTGAGAGGGGTGTGTGTGTGTGTGTGTGTGTGTGTGTGTGTGGTGGTGCAGGGGGGGTGGGGGTCTTTCTCGGTCTTCTAAACTTCGTCAGCCCCGGTGCTCTTTATAATTATGGTGTGTTGCTACAGATACATCCCACACTTTGTCCTCCTAAGTGTCGGTGGAGCGTTGTTATGGTATGAGACGCATGTATTTGTCGAGAGGATTATGGGTAATGTTCCGTGGCGTCTGATTGGACATGTGTGGTTTGCTGCGCTCCATTTTCATGATGCATTCCTTGGCTCAGGGCCCTCGTGGCATAATGTCCTGTGTTGCTGACTAAATGCTCTGGGACCGGCTCCTCGCTGGCAGGGCGCTCCTCTCTCTCACTTTCCCCCTTTAAACTGTTGTCTGTAATGTCTCGGAGTGGGTGAGTGAGGGGCTCAACATGCTTATTCTTACTTGAATAGTAGTTTTGGTTGGTATTTTATATGTTGTTTCACATGTAAAATTTTATCCAGGGTGAGTCTTTGGAAGTGTCTCGTGCTATGCCTACACCAACATTTTTTTATCACAAGACACTATGCTATATGGTCCTGAATTTCATTTTTTATTTTTTGACAAAAAATAAAGTTGACACAGTGTTCACTGCGATGGATTATAATTGAAAAAACAAAAACAAAACTTTAACACTATGATGAACTTTGGAAAATGGTTGGGAGTAAAGTACATGCAATTGGTAGTAAATGGGCTATAACATGCAAAACACCATGACCACTATGGTCCTTGGGCAATTTTTCTTTTGGTTTTGGTGTTTCACTGTGGACAGCAAACATTTTGAAAGTGAAGCGAAAATGCCAGTATGGATGGAAATCTTTTGATCCACTTTGGACATGAAAATGACATTTTTCAACCCCTCTGGATTAGTATGGGTGTTGTTCTTTATCCCTAATACCAATATCCAGCTACCAACAACCCCCCCCCCCCATAAAAATATCAAAACATTTAGTCATTTATTTATTTGGGGATTTTTCTCCCTTTTTTTCCTCCCCAATTGTATCCAGCATTACCCCACTCTTCCGAGCCATCCCGGCTGCTGTGCCAACCCCTTTGCTGAGCTGGGGAGGGCCGCAGACTACCACATGCCTCCTCTGATACGTGTGGAGTCGCCAGGCGTTTCTTTTCACCTGACAGTGAAGAGTTTCGCCAGGGGGACGTAGCGCGTCACGCTATTCCCCCCAGTTCCCCCTCCCCTCCGAACAGGCGCCCCGACTGACCAGAGGAGGTGCTAGTGCAGCAACCAGGACACATACCCACATCTGGCTTCCCACCCACAGACACAGCCAATTGTGTCTGTAGGGACGCCCGACCAAGCTGGAGGTAAAACAGGCATTCGAACTGGTGATCCCCGTGTTGTTGGGCAATGGAATAGACCACCACGCCACCTGGATGACGTTGACTTTTTATTTCTAATGTCGGCAAATTGATTGAACATGCAAACTCTAGTCGAACAAGGCCCGGCTTTACAGTCTTACAGTCAGATACACCCACACAGGGCAGCAGCCACCACACATCTACCAGTGATCACATATAGGCGGATTGATGCCTTGCTCAAGTGACTCTCAGCAGAAACCGGTCGGGGAGGATATAGCATTAATTGTCCTCCTTTTGGATCCCAGATCTCGAACATCTTTTGGTGATGAGTCCTCTTGTGTAAACCTGCGGCCACTTCCGCCCACAATATTCTGAATATCATCATGGTAAATGAACCCAGACACTTAAGACAAAAACTTGGCAGTAAACAGGATAAAGTGTTTACATACCTCACGGTCCAGGCTCGCACCAACACATCAAAACTAACACATTTCTCACAGATGGGATGTAGTATTCACGTGTTAGGATTAAAAATACCACGGAATACCGGGATAATATCAGAATATCGCTAAATAAAACTAAAATTTTTAATCTATATATAATCCCAAGTAAATGCCATTGCTCTTTGCCTCTAATGTTGTTTGGCTTGGAATGTTTTCGGCAAATTACTCTCAGCATGAGCCATTACTTACTCTCCTGGATCTTTTTTAAGCATTGCCCAAAAAGCCGCATTTTTTTTTTGTTTGTTTTACTGACACACAAATGTGAGTCACATGTAGTCATGTAATGATTTGCGCCTTACATGAAAAGGAACACGGTGTACATGCTAAACCTAACAACTCTTTAGATGTCACACACACACACACTCACACGCACACACACAAACACACACACAGAGTAAAAAAAAAAAGTGCATTGCATTCTGGTAGAGAAAGAGGCCCATCCAGTTTTAATGGAGCTTTCTTTTGCAGCAGGTGTGTGGAAATGTGTGTGCATTTATAAATGTGAGCATATGACCTAAACAAATACCCCCTCCCCCCCCCCCCCATGCCTGTCTTAGCAACAGACTCAGCATGTACCCCAGCTACTCCCAGCAGACACCCAGTGTTACACACCCCCATAAATTATGGCCCCTACAGCATTAACATTTCATGTCGGGGGGCCTGTGATCTAGGGTGATAGGCATGTCCGGACAAAACTGCCCTCCCACCTCCGGCTCCGCTCCTTTGTTCGCGGTGTGTATGAGAGGAACAAAGGGTCAGAGGTGAACGCGGTAGCATGACAACCGGGGCGACAGCGGCGGGTTGCTAAAGGGACAGGTGACGGGGTGGCACGGACGGATGGCGACGCGGCGATGGCACGAGGTGACAGAGAAGTTACGAGGTGGGGACAGAGGTGACTGACGGCATCTGACCCACTCACCCGGTTCCCTGCTTTCTCTCCCTCTATCATCTGTCTCTCCCTCTATCATCTTCTCGCTATCCATCAGCCTCTCACCTTTTAGACTCGGTGGCCCGCCGTCACTTCTGCTACTCCTCCTCCGCGGCTTTGACAGCGATTGTGTGCTTGTGTGCATCCTATAACAAGAGTCATATTGAATCGTGGTGGCCTCACAAGCCGCCCTTCCATACACTCGGACCACCGCTGCCACTGAATCCGTGAATCCTGCCCTGCTGATGATGCCATGTCGGCATGTCGGTGCACTCCTCCAGGCCCCATTAGCCAAAGACATGCTTTTTATCTGCATGTGTGTGTGTGTGTTTGTGTGTGTGTGTGTGTGCATACGCAGGCATGTGTAGCACAGCGGTTAACATCCTTCCTGTTTGCTTTCTTGGCTTTGAGTCACATCTGTGAGAGGCTGAAGTCAGGAGGGAGGCATACACACACTCCTGTGGGCAGTTTAGGAAAACCGAGGGGGTGGAAATGAAAGGCACTCCCCTCATTTCATACACCAGCAACCTCACACACTGACTCAGCAACTAACCATGCACACACTGTGCATATATGAGTATGCCTGTGTGCGTGCATGCGGTCTGTGTGTGTGTGTGTGTGTGTGTGTGTGTGTGTGTGTGTGTGTGTGTGTGTGTGTGTGTGTGTGTGTGTGTGTGTGTGTGTGCGTGCACGTACACTGGGACATATGTAATATGCATGTGCATGCTGGGACAGTATGGTAAGTTAGTGTTTACGTGTATATGTCCACATACTATATGCAAACCACTGTGACAACACATTTGAATGATTGCATAAACTGTTTGAGAATCCCAAATCATACTTGCACATGCTCGATCACAGCAAAGGGACATGAGACGGACAAGTATGGGTAAGTTATAACCTGTCTGGCCCTGGACACACCCAGCGTCTTGTTCACCGCTGCTGCTCCCGGCCAGAGAGACGAGGGGAGACACAAACGCAGCACCCCTCGTTGACCGGGTTAATAAGTATTCCGTCTTAGTCCCAGTCGGATGCACTTTACCTTATAATACACTGTCTGTGTGTGTCTCAGCCTTCAAAGCAGCGAGGTGACCTCATGTCTGCTTCGCACGGCTTTTGTAAACTAATGAATGATAAGCACCAGGGCTTCTGCTGCCTAGTCGAAACAGGGCCAGGCCATGTCTGTTCTGCATGAGTGTGTGTGTGCGTGTGTGTGTGTGTGTGCGTGTGTGCGTGTGTGTGTGCGTGTGTGTGTGTGTGTGCGCATGCTTTTCTGTGCCTACATTGTTAACATAACTACTTCCCCACAACCCACATCAACATCGCAACCCCATGTCGATCCAAAGTTTTGTGTGTGTGACACAGTTTGGAAATGTGTATGTTTGTGTCATAAGAGTCACTGAGAGAGAGACAGACAGACAAACGGACAGACAGAGAGAGTGAGAGAGACAGCTAGACAGACAGACAGACACAGAGAGAGGGAAAGACAGGCAGACAGAAAGAGAGAGTGAGAGACAGACAGAGAGACAGACAGACAGACAGACAGACAGACAGACAGACAGACACAGAGAGAGACATACAGACAGACAGACAGACAGACAGACAGACAGACAGAAACAGAGAGAGAGACAGAGACAGAGAGACAGAGAGAGACAGGGAGACAGGGAGAGACAGAGAGACAGAGAGAGAGAGGGAGGGAGAGAGAGAGAGACAGAGAGACAGAGAGAATGAACATGTATGTAGTTGCAGACTGTGTGTGGGTGGATGAGTGTGATGGCTGTTCTGCTCAGCTCTTCATCCTGGCCCGTATGGGTCACATCATTTTACACTGGATTATGTCTCCAACTTTTCACACTTGCCCATCAGTTGTTTAAACAGCAACTGTAAAGCAGGATTTTAATCCACTCGTGTCTGGGGAAATGACATGCTGGTGCTTTCTTTAAACTCTCGTGTATCAAATCAAGTGCTTTAAATATATATAAATGTCTTAATCTAATCTGTCTTCCTGTCCCTAACTGATATCTCTCTCTCTCTTTTTTTTGCTTTTAATGTCTTTGCTCCAAAAAAAAAAAACAACAAAATTAACTGTGCTTGCTTCATCGCTGTGGTATTTAATGTGCAATCTTGCAAAAGGGAACACTTTTGAGATGATGCTAACCTGGAATTTAGCATCTACTAAACACCTCCGGTTTCCCAACTTATTAACATGCACCACAAACAGGAGAGGAAAAGGAGAGGCGTTTATTAACCCCCGAGCTGCACAATGTTGAAATGATTAGATAGTCCCCTAAAACTCTGCAGCTTCCTTTCGCATTGTTTGGGAGGATGAATTAGTCGAACGCGGCTATCTGAAGAGATCTGCTGTCAATAAATAACATGGGTTTTTTAAAATCTTTAGTTTTGAAGACGGTAAGTCATGGAAAGTGGTTTAAGCCAATACAGATAGAGCAGACAGTGATGTTTTCTTATCAGCCTTTTTATTCAGTTATCCTAGAAGGTTTTCTTTGACAATCATCTTTCTTTCTTCTTTTTTTTCCCTACTCTATTAATCCCCATGGGGGAATTCTTCTCTGCATTTAACCCATCCTAGCTGTGTAGCTAGCAGCAGTGGGCGTCCGCCGTGCAGCGCCCAGGGACCAACTAATATCCTCAGATGTTAAATATTGTATATTGAACAAGAAATATTTGAATCTCAGCTTGCTGCACTTCTGTCTAGAACATAAAACAATGCTTATATTAATTTGCATGTGACGCACATGGTCATGCACAATGCACACGGCAAATTATATATATAGCCGTTTACAGGAACCTGGAGTATTTTGATCTGTAATTTTGGATGTAGAGTGTATCACTTCTTGCATTTTTTCTTTTTTTTGTACCAGTTCTTTTATTTCCTTATTCTGCCTTTTTCTCGCTCTACTATAGCTTGCACACTCACTGGAGAGTGCAACTTAGCATTTCATTATAGACTGCTGTACTACTAAAACAATATGACAAATGAAGTTTATATTTTAAACTTGGCTTTATATTTGTGATGAAAAATGTAGCATGCTCATATTTTGGAACTATAGTGTGTACTTTGGAATAGTTTGCATTTGATATTTTTCCGTTTTTGCCTACTGTAAGGAACAAACTAACTTAGCTAACTTTGGGTGGTACAGTGGTTAGCCCTGTCACCTCACAGCAAGAAGGTTCTGGGTTCGAACCCCGGGATTGTCCAACTTTGAGGGAGGTCATCCCAGGTCAACCTCTGTGTGGAGTTTGCATGTTCTCCCCGTGTCTGCAGTGGGGTTTCTCCGGGTGCCCCCACCATCAAAAAGACATGCATGTTAGGGTTAATACTCCTGTCTGTGCCCCTGAGCAAGGCAATGGCAAGACGAACTGGAGTTGGTCCCGGGGCGCTGCATGACGGCGGCGGCCCACTGCTCCTAGCTACACAGCTAGGATGGGTTAAACGCAGGGTGTAATTTCCCTGCGGGGATCAATAAAGTATCTCAAAATCAAAAAAAATGAAAAATCAAAACAACTAGATAGATAGATGGATAAACAACCAACAATAAGCCATGAGCAATGAACAATAATGACCCAAAACAAACAAACAAACAAACAAACAAACAAACAAACAACAAAGAATCAGGGCTAGCCTCAAGGGGCTGTGGTGTGTGTGCCAGTTGCGAGGTGTTCCCGTAGGTCCTGACAAGCATCAGACCTGGCAACTATCAGGTGTCCTGGCTTGCCCAGCTGCTCTGCTGCGTGGAGCCGGGGGTGGGGGGGTGGAGGGGAGTGGAGCCAGAGGGACACAGGGTATCAGTGTCAAGGACGGGAGGGAGAAGCCGCTGCCGTGTCCCGCCGCTACCGCTGCCGCATGTTGTTTGTTTACAGGGGAAGGTGTCACTTGTCTGTTGCTAAGGGCCGAGGGCTTGGATGGGGAGATAGGGCCCGCTTCATCTCTAATGACTATCGAGTGTGACTCACAAGATGACAGCACGCTGCGAGCACCTGGCCGGCACGCCGCGCGGCCCCGCGCTACCGTTCCCGCCTGTTGGCGGAGGGCAGAGGATGGGGTTTGGCGTGTGCCCTCTCAGGTCTGTATATGCACGGCACCACTGGATAGGCAACGGAGCCGAAAAAACAAAACATAAAAGGTCACGTGATTCACTCTCATGATTGTCATGTTTTAACTCCCTTCAAAAACGAGGCGATGGAAAATTCCAGACCTTGGAAGTCACGCGCTCCAGGCCATCAGGCCCTTTGTTTGTGCATGGCATGACTGAAAAAGGTAACAGACGATGTTTACATAATTTTATGGCCTTCTTTTTTTTTTATGTCCAGCAAGAAGTAGAGGAACGGCACTCTCCTGCGAGCTTGTCAGTGATTTATTTTGTGTTTGGACAAGTATGTGAGAGCCATCCGTAGGCGGGGGCCTAATTTCCTTGAAAATATTGTTATGATTGCCCAGAGGGGAATGCGCATCTACATCAGTTTTAACACGCCGATTTAGTCGGAGATAATTCACGTCGTAAGTGTGCGGTATCTAAACTGCAAACGCAGTTCTCAAAATGAATGGGTGTTTTTCTGGAGCGACACGCTGTATCAACCGCAACAAAAGACCTGATGTCCAAGAAGGGCCACATTTTATTTTATTTTATTTTTTGCTTTTGGTGGGATAAAAGCAGCATGTATTGTGATTTGTAATGGGTTTATTCCGGTAATCATACTTGCGAGAGCCACTTGACACTGCCAAGGTGCGGGTTGCACACCTCACCATTATTTACCAGCATTTTGCGAAGACATTTATATTTCCCACAGCCCAACACAGCGGCTCGACTCAAATTACAGGGTTCAAGTTTCATGGTGAGAACTTATTTATTGTGGCACCTTCTCTCTTTTTTTTTTCTTTTTGCCTGTGACAGTCGACTACAAAAACTAATTAGTGCTTTCAGGTCGGCACCCATTAGCTGAAACACGATGCCCTGCTGCAAGAAAAGAAATAGATAAATAGATTATGACACGATGCTTATAAATCGTCGGTTATACCCGGTTCCTTTCAAAGGAAATATGATTTCCCACTACAAATTGTCCAACCTGTTTTATGTTCTCCAACACATAATTAAAGCTGTGGTGTGTGAGAGGAAGTAATTTTGTTCAAAGGCTTTTGGCAACAGCGGCGCTATGTCTCTCGGCTTGTTTAGAGAGTAGCTACTGGAAAAAAGTGGACATGTGATCTGTGTAATGGATCAGGAACAACTGCAGCAACATATGTCAATAACCTGTATTTGTCACTCAGCCAAGAGGCATGAGAGATGAAATGCATCATCGAGTGGCGGATGGATGATGGGGGGTGCTGGTGGCGGGGTGGGGGGGGGGTGGGTCACCAGGTGCAGAAAAGGGCTATTTGCAACCATTCTCTGGCCTGGAGTAAATGTGTCCAGTCATTGCGGCTGTTTGGGGGGTGGGGGGTGGGAGGGGGGCAAGGTTGCTTTATTCTCTTAGATAATAATGTCCGAGGGCAAAGTTATACCTGCTCCTGGGATATTACAGATATCCAAGACTTAATATATACTGCTTACACTGAACATAGAGTAGGTTGTATCAATGAAAAGTGGAAAAAAATTTGGTAAAATTGTCTGGAGCACCATTTTATAATTTTTTTAAATATTTTTTTTCTGTAATCAAATCTCTGAGTGTTTTTATCTATCTATCTATCTATCTATCTATCTATCTATCTATCTATCTATCTATCTATCTATCTATCTATCTATCTATCTATCTATCTATCTATCTATCTATCTATCTATCTATCTATCTATCTATCTATCTATCTATCTATCTATCTATCTATCTATCTATCTATCTATCTACCTGTCTGTCTGTCTGTCTGTCTGTCTGTCTGTCTGTCTACAGTATCAAGCCATCGGTCTGTACTGTACCTGTCAACATGGATTACCGCCACATAATAATCATGGAGGAGGATCCTCAATACCCCCGTATGGCAGACGATAAGTGCAGAGAGCTCGCACTTGAGAATCCTTGGGGTTTAACCCGACTTATTGTTGCGGTGGATGGGCTAATCTTCTCATACTTGTAATCCTCCTGAAGCAGGTACATTAACTTATAGTGTCTTATTTATCTGTGCCCTTTGGAGCAGACAAAGGGCACACCATCACTCGTCTTGTCTGTGCTGGAGTTTGTGTGTGGACACAAGTGCATGTGTACATATACATGCCGTGCTGTGTGTGTGTGCGGAGGTTTGTGTGCATTTACGCTTGCAGGTATATGTATGCTCCCGGGGCATGCGTGCATGTGTGCGTGTAAATGTACTGTATATTTATGTGTGTGTGGCTGCAATAGTCACGTCAGTCAGCCACTGGGGCTGTCTGAGTGCTTCCAGAGGTCGTAGGGCAAATCTGGTGGTAATCTGCTAATCCAATTGGCCCGTTGTATTCACATGATCTGCAAGGATGCAGCACAGACACACATCTTCTGTTTAGACTTACATACACACGCAGACACACACACACACACACACACACAAACACACACGCCTGCTGTCCGCACCCTCTTCTCACGCCAGCCTTTGACTCTATGACACCGGCTTGTTTGATTCCTCTTAGGCTTGAAGGAGATTAGTGAAGGTGACTCTGGAGGGGGAATTCCACTGCATAATTGGCAGAATTTATTAACCAATTAAAAGAACATTCTAAAGGCGCTATTCTGCTGCTATTATTAACTTTGTGTGATGGGATAAACAGGGTCCCTTGACATGGTATGCACGCCTCCTATCATACCCTACCTGACTGCACAACTCCATGCTAATTGGCGCTGGTGTGACCCCAATCCACTGGCCTGTTGCACAGAGTCAACTCCTCATGACCCCACTCTTAGTCTCCCAAGTCACACAAGCAGACACAACCACAACACATCACCAAAATACTGTAACACGAAATACAGGAAGGTTTCTTACGACCTACATGATCTTGTTGCAAAAAAGAAAAAAGAGAGAGAGAGGGAGAGCATCTGCTGCTAGCATGCCGTACATTGTGTATTTAAGGCATTTGCTTGACACGCTTACCTAGATAGTCGCACAACAAGTGAGCGAAAGAAGGGTGCCTTACAAAAGGGGGAACTTTGACAAGACACTAAGCTGTTGTGGGGATCTATCTTGCAACCATACCGTTATGGTCGCAATCTCTTTAATTGCTAGGTGACCCTACCAACCTGTCTGTGTTAACCACCATAACATACATGAAAGAATGTTACAGGCCACATATGTTTCCCATACAAACATAAGATAACGACCACATCATGGCTGTCAGGCTGCTCTGTGAGTGTGTGTTGTGCCTTGGTCTCTGGCACTAGAGCCGGCGAGGCTTAGGAAGGGACTGGATCCCATTTCCCAGGCCAAAGCAAGACCTCGGGGCAGAGAGTGGAAACTGAACTAATTGCAGGATATTGGTCCTAGGATGATTAGAGGAGGAGGTGGAATGCCTGGTCTGTGATGCAAGCGGACCAAGGTGAGGCTAATGAGGATGCCTTTTTTTTTTGTTTTTTTGTTTTTTGTTTTGGGTTCTTGAGACAAGTGTGGATCCCACAGTAGAAACATGCGGCACCGTGACAGACAAAGGGAGGGGTAGCGAGGTGTTCCTTCATTGACAGCTGTTAAAATTTATTGTGTCTGAGTTCAGTTCACCGCAGACGTGGTCCTAACAATCTATTAACCGTACTGTATTTGTGAAAATGTTTCAACATGGTGCATTCAAACTGGGCTGATGTCAACAGGCTCACATGAGTCTCGCATTACTTTGTGGGGAGGGTGGCGGTAGGTTGATTTTCATGAGTGCTTAATGTTACAGAGGTACGGGGCGTCCAGGTAGTGTAGCAGTCTATTCCGTTGTCTACCAACATGGGGATCACGGGTTTGAATCCCCGTGTTACCTCCGGCTTGGTCGGGCGTCCCTACAGACACAATTGGCCGTGTCTGCGGGTGGGAAGCCGGACGTGGGTATGTGTCCTGGTCGCTGCACTAGCGCCTCCTCTGGTCAGTCGGGGCGCCTGTTCAGGGGTGAGGGGGAACTGGGGGGAGTAGCGTGATCCTCCCACGTGCTACGTCCCCCTTGGGGAAACTCCTCACTGTCAGGTGAAAAGAAGCGGCTGGCGACTCCACATGTATCGGAGGAGGTATCTGGTAGTCTGCAGCCCTCCCCGGCTCAGCAGTGGGAGTGGAGCAACAACCGGGACAGCTTGGAAGAGTGGAGTTATTGGCCGAGTACAATTGGGGAGAAAATGGGGGGGGGGGGGGTCCAAAAAAATTTGTTTGGAGGTGCATTCATGCCTGGTGCACACGAGAGGATCTTACACAACAATTTGGGCAGTTTTCGACCCCCGTTTACTAAACTATTTTAAATTTAGCTCCCTGAAATAGTCTAACACTGCACGCGTTGGTGAGCCAGTAAGCTTTTGTGTTATAGGTGTCTCGAATTAAATGCAACAAGTGGCCCTTTATCGTTTTGCATGCCTTGGCATCTCGGTGAAGGCTCAGTTGTTTGTGTCCATAAATGTCGCCCGCAGTGAGCAGAAGGCATTTTGGAAGGCCTGAAGTGTTCAAGCTCCACTGTGCAGACACCAGCCCTTTGAGTCTGTCTGTGCATTTTGTAGCTCCCTTTGTTTGCAGTGTTTGTTTGGTGTTACTTTAGCCGAAAGAGACAGACACCATTCAGTAACGGGAGTGCTGTTCTGCTGTGTGCCATTCACGCCTGCTGTGGAGCGTACAGAGTCAAACACAACAAGGGTAGGCCATTGTTTACCAGTGGAACTAATCACCCTGATGGCACCTCCGTAACCCCCTCCTCTCCCTCTGTCGACAGTGATTGGAGTCTACCTATGTGTGACCATGAACAATGTGACTGCGCCAAAGGCAAACAGAATGGGGGTGCACTGAGGCAATATTTAGCTTGGCCAGATGGCCGGTTGCATGCAGCAGGCTACTTCGCCCTCCACATCTGCTCCTTGTGATGTGCCAGCGAGTGGCTGTCTCTCTTTAGCATTACTGAGAGGGTTTTCCTGTGCACAGGGGTTTGTTTCACCGTGGGACGAGCCCTCCCACATTAACCTGTCTGCTAGTAGAGCACCACCCACCTGGAGAGAGAGGACACCCATGTATTACTAGGCCCCGTCCTGGTGCTCCGCTTATTAGCACTGCAGGGCCTGCTGAAAGCATGGCACAACTTGCATACAATAATCTAGAGAAATGTATTGCAAACCCATACCATATTATAAACTACATTAAAATATTAGTTTGGTCAGTTTAATTAGCAAAATAGGGACCATTTTAGATTTTTTTGGAATAACTGCAATTGAATACAAAACTTGAAATATTTTCTTTGCATTTCCTCGGGGATGGGCATTTCTCATTCGGCGGGAGCTGCCAGTGTGTGGGCCCCCGTCAAGAGTCTTCTCTGATTTGTCTCTCGCTCGCCTTTCTCTCTCCTCTCTCTCTCTCTCTCTCTCTCTCTCTTGCTAAGACCTGGAAGATGATCAGAGTCCAACTTGTGGTGTGGTCCTGTTACATCACCAGTCATTCAGTCCACCAACAGAAGCTTGCTTTTGCAGCTGTTTAATATAAATTCTCTGTGAATATCTTTGTCCAGATGGTTTATTTTTATAAACAATACACAGGGCCACATTCCTACCGAGCCCCCCCGCCCACCACCACCACCACCACCACCACCACCACCAAATCCAATCCCACTTTACCCTGCCCTTCCACTCACTGCCAATGACTAGGCAGCCTCAGTTTGGGGGGGACAGCGACTTACTCTACCACATCAGTGTGCACAGATGGCCCAGTGATTCCACTGTCAGAGGAGCAGCTTTCAATAAAAATGATATATGAATATATAGAGGTATGGATGTATAAACCGAACGTTTTCACTGAGCGAGACACATGCACATGGACACTTGCACCTTTTTCCTGTGTGAAGAGACAGATGTGAGGGGGGGGGGTTGAAAAACGCATGTATATGTATTTTGGTTTCCAGGATGTTTATTTTAATAGTAAACCCATCCATTTGTCATAGATCAACAGAGTCCCAGATGACTTCCAGATGACAGCCAAGTGTTGTGCTGATTCACTGATCTTGTATCGGAGGGTGTGGCTATTCCAGTTTTGCCAGTCCGGCAACGCAAGACGATGCCCATTTTGGAAAACTCATTTCTCTGCTCGGCGACACTTACTACCCTTCTTCCTCACCTTGTTTTCAGAAAATTACTAATTTTAAGGTATATTTGCAAGGTGGAATATCTTGTTACAGTGGATGTTTATCTTTTTATTTTATTTTATTTTTTTCATTATCACACCCACCCTCGCCCTCACCTCCCTCCAGGCCCTACCGCCATATCCACTGCACATCCTCTTTGCTCCCTTCCGGGCCCCCAGCTCTGGAGGCTTACAAAGGAGCCCTAACAACAGAGAAGAAAGAGCCAGGGCCACTTGGACGGGATTACATCCTAGTAAGATTCTTCAGCCCTCTTGGCCGGCCGCCCCTTAACCCTCCCCTTGCCTGATTAGAAAGTGAGCAGGGAGGAAGGGCCTGGCTGGGTCCGCATATGTCCTATGGGCTGCTGCATTGTTGTGCTGGGTGGACTTGCTGCGTCGCTCTAATTTCAGCAGAACTCCCCTGCCGTTCAACATACACGGCGATAATCTGCTTTTGTTTGTTGTTGTTCTTAGCGTACTCTGCTTCATTTTTTATCTTATCCTTAAGATTTTCAGAAAATGGCTACCACGGACAGATTATTTTTTTACTTTGCATCCAATCCATACATTCATTGTATGGATTTGGCTTGCAAGGGGGGGGGACATTTTTAAGAAAACAGCAGCGTTTTTAGTTACAGACAGAAGAGCAGAAAAGCAATAGTGATAGACGTGGCATATAAGCTGCATTGTGAGAAGTGGTTGTCAACGCCATGTGAACTCTATCTTCGGACCCTGCCCAGACATGCCCACATTTCAGTTTTGTGAGGGGGGCAAGGTCACCACCCCTCTCATGTTTTACCATGTCCTCCCTGTATCTTTGACACCTAACTCCACCCATCCTGTTCTCATATCCCTCTCCTGCCTTTCATGCATCCCTTACTCACCCCCCCTTCCCCCCTCCCTCACCCATCATAGTAGCAGTTCTGCATCACACAATGCACCTCCAATTATGAAGCCACAGTTAAGGAAAAGCTCTGCCGTCTCCACGCTGTTACCAACAAGTCATTTAATCTTTTCTTTAGTCTTGACTTTTATTTCCTACGGTAGAATAAACGCCAGCCAGTGAGATCATTTCACTAAAGGTACAATGTGCAGTAACTTCAGATCAATTTCATAGTATATAGTTTGCATTATGAACATGATGCCATTTAATTCAGAGGGAAACGAGAAAAGGATTTTAAATCAAAACAAGTTAAATTACGTTACCTCATTTTGTCACCTTGAGAAAATCCGTACTCACATTGCTTATATAATCGGATATATCTAGGTGCGCAGATTGGGTACATGGTTCACATGTATTTTTGTACCACCGTTAGGAGCGGATGATGGACTGTGCCGCCTCCTTTCATGCCACCTGAGCCCCACTGCAACCTCCGTCGGTGGCGGAAGCGGTCAGGTGACAGGTGGACAAAAACCAGTCGCTTCAGAGTAAATGATGCGTGCCCCAGGCTCGGTAAATAAGAGGCAGGGTGCCATTAAAGCGGGGCATCCTGCATAGCTGCCATTCCTGCTGGGATGGCGGTGAGGTCACCTGGCTGAGCCCACCGTGAGCGTATGCTCCCTCCGTGTGTGTGTGTGTGTGTGTGTGTGTGTGTGTGTGTGTGTGTGTGTGTGTGTGTGTGTGTGTGTGTGTGTGTGTGTGTGTGTGTGTGTGTGTGTGTGTGTGTGTGTGTGTGTGTGTGGAGGGGTTTGGGGGGGCCAGGATGTGTGGAAAGCGGAGAAACTCATTCATGAATAGGTTCAAGACTTGGTCAAGGACCCAGACACATTCACAAAAAAAGCCCTGCGCCCCAAGATAAATGGAAATAGCTGTTCTGCCAATGGCATAGATCAGATTATAGCTTCTTTTTTTCTTTCTTTTATGGCGGCAGTAATAGCTGTTATTCCTTTGTTGTGTTGCTCCGCTGTGTTTTCCTCCATGGAGACATCTGTCATTTCAGCGGCAAGGAAGGTTAAGTAATTCCCCAAATAAAACCTCATAGGTCGAACACCTCGGCCCATGTTTTACAATTCTCCCGTTTCAGTTATTGCCACGGGTAATTTCCCTTTTCTTTTTTTTTATTTCTTTTTTTTTTAATTTCTTCTTCAGCCAGCGCTGGTGATAAGCCGTTGCTCTTGCTTGTTGGAAGGCAGCGCTGTTTAGAGAGCCTGCGTCACAGCAGCTTATTTCAGAGCTGGGCGAGAGAGAGGAGAAGAAAAAAAAAATAGGTGGAGTGGTTGTTCTGACTTCCCTCAGGAACTCTGTCTTTCATCGGAGCCAGGGAGGCAGCTGCTTGCTCCCCCAGCCAGGACTCCTCTCAGCCAGGCCCCGCGGCACTCCTCTGCTCCCCTCCCGGAGCCGGGCTGGGGACTGACTGGGCCTGGAACTCCTCTGCCTCGCACATCACAGCCAGGACAGCAGCCGCCAACCAGCCAGCCAGCCAGCCAGCCAGCCAACCAGGCGAGCAGGCAGACCCCCACCCCAGCCCTCAGCTCTCAGCCAGGCCCCATTGTGGTGCTCCGCTGCTCAGTAATTGATGCCTTGCACTTGGGATATATTTAATCACCATAACAAGGAGTTGGTAGGAATAAAATGATCTTGTAAAGGCACTGCGAAGCTCTCCAAACGAGCTGGATCACTACTTATGGGGAGAGGATGGTAGCATGGGTGTGCGTGTGTGTGTGTGTGTGCATGTGTGCGTGTGTGTGGGTGTGTGTGTCCCCGCACGTGTGCACGTGCGTATGTGCGCGTGTGTATGATTCTTTGCAATTGAGCGCACCCACCTATTGCCCACCTACCCCCCCACCCCACCAACCACTACACCTCTCTCAAAGCTGTCTCTGCCCACCCACCCCCACCCACCCCCAAAACACATCCTACTGCAGGCCAACAAATTTCATTACAACAGCCTTAAACTGCCCAGTTTTAGAGCCTTCTAATTATTTCTCTCTCAGATGTGGTTGTGTCGAGAAAGGCCGTAAATCAACAGAAGTAGGAGCGCCAGACCTGGAGCTGTGGTGAGAAAACTGGAAACAAACGATCGGCCCCTTCCCCTGCTATGCCCCCCCACCCACCCTCCCTCCTCTTCCTCCATGCCACTGATCTCTCTCTCTCGCTCGCTCCCTATTTCTCTCACTCTCTTTTCTCTTTTGTCTCTCTCTCTCTCTCTCTCTCTCTCTCTCTCTCTCTCTCTCTCTCTCTCTCTCTCACTCCATCCCTCCCTCCAGCCCCTCACCACCCCGATGGCCTCCTCCCTCAACTTCGGGGGACACGGGAGAACATGGGAGGATAAGAGCAGGACCGGAAGATGACTCGGGGCTGTGGGCTGGTCGGTCCAGTAGCTGCCACGTGACTGGAAGAACACACAAACACATTCTCCTCCAACAAGATAAAGACACCAACACCCCCCCCCCCGATCCAAAGGTGCCGTTTCCAACTGGCCCTGTGGTTTGAACCTTCTGATGTGCTGTTGATCATCGAAAGAAAACCTTACTAGTCCATTGTGCAGTACAATAATTGCTGGCTGCAAACTACCAGAAGAGGGGATGAAATAATGAATATGAGAGGCGGTGATCTATTGGCCACCAGGACATTCCCCAACAGGAAACTGCTGTGCAATGACCCTCAGCATGTTAGCAAAGCCACACCACAACGTGAAGTCCAATCTAGGTCACTCAGATCAGATCCAATCAAATGAAACCTTAATGACGCCCATGGGGAGAACTGGGCCAACCGCACGGCGGAGAATTAGCCGTAATCATACGATAAGTCGAGAGTACTGCGGATAATAATGCAACGATTCAATAGGTCACACTCACACCAAATGTAATGGCACGTCTGCGGCAGCTAAGTCAAATAAAGATACACCCGAGATACATCCTGAGTAACCCAAAACCAAATAACCAAATAACTGCCAGCTGTTATGAAGTATTAGCATGTTCGTAGGACTTTATAACAGCGTGATATACGTTGACTGTAGACAGATGTTTCGGTGGATCAGGAGGGGGGCCAGAATGTAAGTCTCGCTCACAGGAGCGAACGACGGGCAAGTTAACAGGGAAACTCTCGAATATCAGACTACTCGCGTCCCCGGCCCCGGCAACCCACCCAGATGCCCAAATTAACAGAACATGGCAGTAACAAGGGGCGTCTGGGTAGCGTAGCGGTCTATTCCGTTGTCTACCAACATGGATATCGCCGGTTCGAATCCCTGTGTTACCTCCAGCTTGGTCTGGCGTCCCTACAGACACAATTGGCCGTGTCTGCGGGTGGGGAGCCGGATGTGGGCATGTGTCCTGGTCGCTGCACTAGCACCTCCTCTGGTCAGTCAGGGCACCTGTTTCGGGGGGGGGGGGGGGGAGCGTGGTCCTCCCACGCACTCCGTCCCCCTGGCGAAACTCCTCACTGTCAGATGAAAAGAAGAAGCGGCTGGCGACTCCACATGTATCGGAGGAGGCGTGTGGTAGTCTGCAGCCCTCCCTGGCTTGGCAGAGGGGCGCAGCAACCAGGACGGCTCAGACGAGTGGGGTAATTGGACAGGTACAATTGGGGAGAAAAAGGGAAGAAAAAAAAAAGAAGATGGCACCGACAGAGTCAGCAATTCAATTCTTCCAGGGGTCACACATAGCCAAATATACAGTGTACTTGAAGGGGTTTGTTACGTCACATCTCAAAATGGCTGACTGCATGCTAAAAGAGGAATGTGATGAGTCAGCACCCCCCCACGCACACACACACCAGGTTTGTCATTTAGCCAATTTAGTGCAATTAGTCTAAAAAAGGGCTCTAAAACCTGGTCGTACATGCACTTTTTCAGCAAAGCCGGGTTTGACGTACATTTAATTCAGCACATTTACACTTGAAAGCGGCCCCGCATTAACACAAACACCCACTTTGGGCCACCAAGCAGCACCACTGAGACACTTGCAGGGAAGGTGCTTTGCTCAAGGGCACCAGGATGTGTGACGTCACAAGGAGCGGTCGGATGGCCAGAAGAGTACTGAGCGGTACCTGCAACCAAGTCAGTGCCTACTTTCTATTTTGCGACTCCCTGGAATCAGCTATTTAATGGCTCCATCCAGTAATTGCTCAGCATAGCCCCAAGATAGCAATCAAAGAGATACTGAATTCCATGCTCCTTCTCTCTCTCTTTTTTTTTGTTCTCCCTCCAACTTTCTTTCTCTCTTTCGTTCTATATTTCTGTCCCCTCACCACTATCTCCTCTTCCTTCATACGCCGCCCTGTGTTCAGGACACCCGAACGAGAGCATCTAAGCGAGCATTTCTTGATGTTTGAAGGAAGAAAAATCAATTTAAATTGAATTAATGGCAAAATTGATATCGCTTTGAAGACTGGCTGGGCCCTCGCCCCCCCCCCCCCCCGCCCCGTCTCTGTCCTGGTTGCATTTTTCCCCCCCCTCCTCTCTGCTCTCTTATCTTTCAACAATTACAAGAGCAGTCTAATGGCCCTTTTAAGTTGCCTGCCAGCTGTATTTGCAACAAAAAAAAAAGAAGAAGAAGAAAAAAATAGCCTTCTTCATCTTGGGGGGAAATGTCGCTGTGTTGTGGATCATGCTCATGCAACGCTGCTGATGCCCTCCCCTGAAGTCCTGAAGAGGGCCGCTCAGCTGCTTATTCTGGACATAAACGGTGGGTCTGCTCATGAATAGATGTTGCAATGTTTGTCAAATCCGTCCTGCGTCACAAGTCGTTTAAGGCCGCATATATTCCTGTATCTATGGGCATCGAACTAGGGCCGTGTTGTTTTTTTGATTGCTATGCATGTTAACTGTTTATCATTGCACAGAAGGTTCTTCTTCCGTTATTTGCAAGCTCCTATGGCCTCTCTGACACACTCCATCGATATTTGCTGTATTAATGTGGAATTTGTTGATATGTAATCACACTAAAGCCATAAAAATTTCTTTCACGCGGTAAAAGACGCCGTACATGATGAACAAAAAGTAACGGCGGTTCTGATTGGTTTTCAAACCTTATACTCTCCCAGGGATCAATTGCACTTTATCAAACGCATATCTAGGAGTCGAATTCAATTTAAAGCGTGCATCTTGGTCGCACACGTAGGCAACTTGTGTTTGTTGCTGGTGTTCTGCACCGCGGCTATAGACACGGTGTGACGGCGCGGGGTGAAGTCATCATTTGTCATTCGTTAACTTTGACTGAAGGAGTTGAACACACCTGCAGTTCAGCAGATGTCTCATCCATTATCACCGTCCTTCCTTCCCTCACCAGCTTCCTCTCACTCCTAATCCCCCACCCCCACCCCACACAACCCTATACACACTCAGCCTAAATACAGCTTTTGTGTCTTTTTGGTCTGTACGTGGTACCCCGATTTTCCTTGATGGACGAATGTACAATATCATTTTCAAGATATGTGTTTTTACTTGGTTTTTATTTCTTATTTTTTTTATTGCTGGCTGCAATGGACCCATATACAATATAGGCACAAAGGCTGTCAGAATGAGTGAGATTAGCACAAGGTCAGCAAGACGGCAAGACGGTGTAATTTGATTCGACTGTACATCATTTGGTTTGATGCATGGGCAACATCGCCCAACTTAAATGCCCCGTGTGTTGCGCCAAATTAAGATAAAGAAAGATGAAATGTGTCCTCTCTGCCAAAGATGCAGAGGTTAACCTGCTTAAGGATCTGCCTGACACAGGATATGAACAGGTGAGGATCAACAGACACAAGGAGCTCAAAGCCCATTATTGCCAAGCACGCAAGCACAGGCATAGCAATACATAGCAGGAGGCCAGAGCAAGAGAGAGAGATGGAGGACCGAGAGACAGCGGGGGAGTTCGTGAAGACGGCCAAAGTGGGAAACAGCGACGGTGGGAGAGAAATAAGCGGCGGTGGAGACAGAGAGAGAGAGAGAGAGAGAGAGAGAGAGAGAGAGAGAGAGAGAGAGAGAGAGAGAGAGAGAGAGAGAGAGAGAGAGAGAAGAGGAGGGAAAATAAAATCGAGTCTGACTCTGAAGAAGAGAGAGGAAAGAGAGATGGAAGAGAAAAAGAGGGCGTGAGAAAAATTAGGGAGCGCGAGAGAGAGAAGGACCGAGAGAGGAGCGAGGGAACGCAAGCGAGCACAAGTGAGATGGAGAGAAAACATCCAACTGACACCAGAGAGAGGAGTGGAGAAGTCAAGGAGAAGAGGATATCAGCACCGCAGCTCAGCTGGGGGGCGAGGGAGATAGGGAACGAGAGAGCGAGAGAGAGAGAGAGAGAGAGAGAGAGAGAGAGAGAGAGAGAGAGAGAGAGAGAGAGAGAGAATGTGTTAGAGCAAAAAAAAAAAAGGGGGAAAAGAAAAGAAAGAGAGCAACACAAGCCAAGTGTTTGAAGTAGATCACTGCAGGCCAAACATCTGAAGAGGACAAGACTACAAACATGTCACAGTGCAGCCTGCTTGCATTTACCAACAGATGTTTGGTCTCTCCGTGAATGGCTTCCTATCAGGGTTGGCCTGACCCAATAAATGAATAATACTCCTATTTTTTTTTATTTATATAAGTAAGGTTTCCGTATTTTTAAAATACCCTGCAAATCACAAACTGACACCGTTACACACGTTGATAGATGGAAGCTGCGCGGTATTAGCACGGTCCTCTGCTGCAGGCCACAGGGCAGCTCCACAGGAGCAAGTCGGGAGTACAGTGCCTTGCCAGAGGGCATCTCAGTGGTGGTAGGTGCAGGAAGGGAGAGCGAGAGAGAGCGAGAGAGAGAGAGAGAGAGACATTACTCTTAACACCACCCAGATTTGTCAACTTGGTCAGAGGATTTGAAATGGCGGTCTGCTGTCCTCTGCATTGAAAGCTAGAACTGTAACAACTGACTACAAACCCTCCTCTCTCTCTCTCTCTCTCTCTCTCTCTTTTTTTTTTTTTTTTTTTGCTCCACCTCATCCGTCCTTCCCCTCCTCCGCTCTCCTCACAGCAAAATGCCCGGCCACGCTTCCTATTTTAGTGTGTAATTACTCAATGGCCATGGCGGCCCATACATTCTCCCAACATAGTGGCATCGCTGGTGATTTGTTCCTAATTTATGGGTGCGGGGGCTCAAAGCTTTGATAATATTTGGGTAATATCACAGCAGACCTGGTCTAGCCCCCGTGATGGATGAAGACTCAACGAAGCCATTGTGATTCTGAGCATGACAAGATATTGGCACTGAACAGCTTTATACCTCGGCACTCCTTTATGGGGACGGCAGCATGGCCTGAGAGAGAAGCCACAGGGTCTTCATGAATTATAGATATGAGGCTGAGTGATTGGCCCAAGGCCATCCGAGCGATGAACAGAGTAGACAGGACATGGCTAGCCGATGCGTTGCTACCCCTGCTGTCCTGCCGGACGCTTATCCTCATGTAGATTAATGATAGGGTGCCGAATAAAAGCGGTGCCTGTGTTCGGAGCAGCTCATTGGCAGTAAAGTTCCCGGCTGCTGAGGGATGCTCTTGACCGACGATGAAGGCTGGAACCAAGTCAAGTCAAATTTATTTATAAAGTGGTTTAAACAAACAGATTTGTCACAGAGTGCTGTGCAGAGCAACAAAGAACATCGATACACGACAATCAAGAAAGAACACACACTTTACAAATGTTGAAGTATTGGGCTGAAGCTGTGTTTGGGCGGGTGGGGTTAGGGGAGGCTGGATTTGGCACAAATTTACCAGCTGTTTGCAGATTAGCTTTAATATATTAGAAATACTTTTATTCAAAGTTGAAGAAAGAATCTTAACTAAGCCTACCGTTGTTTAGATAGAAGGAACATACGGGTCAGAAACCGAAGGAAAAATTAAAATGAGCTCTTATAAAGAGCAGCCACAGTAGAGGGAAATATTCAAACTGCATAAGGATTATATGGAGAAATACATTTTCTCTGATGGCACCATATAATGTATTTATGGTGCACCTAATTTCTTACTACATTGACCAGCCAAAACATTACAACCACCTGCCTAATGTTGTGCAGGTCCCCCTCGTGCCGCAAAAATATCACCGACCCATCGAGGCATGGACTCCACAAGACCTCTGAAGGTGTCCTCTGGTATCTGGCACCATGACATTAGCAGCAGATCCATTAAGTCCTGTAAGTTGTGAGGTGGGGCCTCCATGGATCCGACCTGTTTTTCCAGCACATCCCACAGATGCTCGATCAGATTGATATCTGGGGAATTTGGAGGCCAAGGCAACAAACTATTCCTGAATTTTTTTATTTTTATCTTTTTATTTTATTTTATTTTTTGCAGTGTGGCAGGGCACATTATGAAAGCCAGAAAGCCACTTTATTTTGTCATTGTATTCTTACAACGAATGGTATTCTTAAAACGAATTTGTTCTCTGCATTTAACCCATCCTATTGTATAGGAGCAGGGGGCAGCTGCAGCGCCCGGGGACCAACTCCAGTTCTTCTTTCCATTGCCTTGCTCAGAGGCACAGACAGGAGTATTAACCCTAACATGCATGTCTTTTTGATGGTGGGAGGAAACCGGAGCGCCCGGAGGAAACCCACGCAGACACAGGGAGAAAATGCAAACTCCACACAGAGAAGACCCGGGACGGACGGCCTGGGATTCAAACCCAAGACCTTCTTGCTGTGTGGCAACAGTGCTAACCACTGAGCCACTGTGTCACCTACTGAAAGAATCCACTGCCATCAGGGACTATCATTGCCATGTGTCAAAGTAACATCCACATGAAGGCCAGGACCCAAGGTTTCCCAGCAGGACATTACCCAGAGCATCACACTGCCTCTGCCGGCTTGCTTTCTCCCCATAGCGTCCACATGATGTAAAAGAATACATGAAAACATTCAACAGACCAAGCCACCCTCTTCCCCTGCTTGATGGTCTAGTTCTGATACTCACATGCCCATCGTTGGTGCTTTCGGTGGTGGACACGGGTCAACATGGGAACTCTGACCACTCTGCAGCAAGCTGCAATAGACTGTTCTTCTAACACCTGTCTATCATAGCCAGCATTAATGTTATCAGCAATTTGAGCTACAGTAGCTCTTCTGTCGGATTGGACCAGATGGGCTAGTCTTCACTCCCCATGTGTATCAATGAGCCTTAGCTGCCCATGACCCTGTCGCCAGTTGACCAGTTGTCCTTCCTTGGACCACTTTTGGTAGGTTTCCCACAAGACCTGCCATTTTGGAGATGCTCTGACCCAGTCGTCTAGTCATCACAATTTGGCTCTTGTCAAAGTCACTCAGATCCTAACGCTTGCCCATTTTTCCTGCTTCCAACATATCAGCTTCAAGAACTGACTGTTTACTTGCCGACTAATATATCCCAGCCCTTGACAGGTGCCATTGTAACGAGATAATCAATGTTATTCACTTACCTGTCGGTGGTTTTAATGTTTTGGCTAATCGATGTGTGTAAACGTGGTATGTATACTGTATTGTATTCTCATATCCCTCCATGTAATTTTGCATTATTTTTTTACGTTAATGGCAGCAACATATATCTATTTACTGTTATTGTAATTAGCAAATCTAAAGACTGATTGGGAAATTGGATCTTGCCATACCGAGACTTGTGTTAATTCGGTTTATTCATCTCTCACTGGGTGTTTTGATTTCTATCGTCCCTCGGCAGCCGCAGAATGAGCGCCAGCACATGTGTGCAATACATTGAATTAAACATTGCCATTCTGTTTTAATGAACCACTTGTTGGGGGAACATTGATTGTACAGACATTAAGCCCATGCTCAGATAAGATAACACAGAACATTCTCTAATCTAGCCCTGTCCCACTTCACACTTGACCAGATGGAGATGTTTTTTTTTATCTCTAAAAGAAGAGAGAGGGAGCAAAAAAAAAAAAACTCTTTAAAAATTAATACATTATTTGTGCCCACCAACAGCTTACTGGCCTGGTGTAAATCAAGTCCACAGCAGGCTATTCTGAGTCCCTCTTAATGACTTCTGAAACATATGCTTTTTTAATCTTTCTCTTCTTTTTCATTGCCTCATTGCTGCGCCGAGTTTTTTTTTTGCCCTTTTTTTAAACCATGCATGCACACGCACATGTGCGCACACACATACACACGCACACACGCACACACACACACACACACACACACACACACACACACACACACACACAGTGAATTACACTGTCATTTCCACATTGATTAAAGGAGAGCAGGTCCTCCGCTGTCCTGATAAGATCTGGGGAAGGAGACGGACTGAACCGCCCCCCCTACCCCCTCCCCCTCCCTCGCTCAATCCTGGAAGGAGGAGAGGAGGAAAGGTGGAGGAGAGACAAGAGAGGGTGGAGGGCTGGAGGGTGGTTAAGATTGACCTTATGTCCAACGGAGCAGCTGCTTTCATTGTCAACATTTGCCAGATAATATCCCCTTAAGAGGCCATTGTTGCGCTAGGTAACTGTTTTACATGCAACTTAAAGAGCGTCGGGTGGGCGGCACTGGGGAGATTGCCACCTGAGATTTATGAAAATGGTCAGTGATAAAAGGAACAATGGGGTTTAACCGGGCTGGGTAAGTGTACCTCATTCACGGCAGGATGAGGGAGCAATCCATGGCTCCACACCGACATAATGCGGGGGGATCTTAGAATGAAAAGCCCCCACCACTTTGCCATCAATTAGCAAACAAACCCAACTGTTGGGATTGTCTTTGAGAATGGAAAAAAAAAGTCCATTAGATATGAGACATTGAAAGAGCAGGTGGGAAAAGTGATAAGTTTCCATTGTTTGGATGACAGCAGGGTGACAAGAGTGACTTGTCTTTGGGTGATTTCAATCAATGAATGTCTCAATGCCAAAACACAATCATAGTGTCATGTGTCATTAAACGACCACAGAATAAATGGATGTGCACACCCCCACAGGCTCTGCCTGTGCCAAGTTTGCTATGTGGCATGTGCAAGAGAATCATGTATTGCCATTTGTTTCAATTGTGATAAATTGCCAACTACAGGAAATTAAATGCACTAAATGTATACTCTTATTTGTGACTGATGACCCCTTCCTCAGGATAAATGAATATTTTGTGATTAAAAGCTGTTATCCCTGCAGATGTTCCAGCAGACATGCATAGCAAGCATATGTTTTTCGTGTTAAGAGGATACATTTAATTCAACTAGAGAATAATTATTGAAAATACTTGGCTGCAATCTTAATCTGGGGTCCAATCAAAGCATGAGCTTTAGTCAGATTAAATCCATCCCCCCACATTTCCATCTGCCTCAAGACATCTCCAAAGAAATACACATTTTCTTTGGAGGAGAAAACAACAGAATTAGATGAGGGCCTGCAGCAGTCTTAGCATCAGTGTTTACACAATCAGTATGGATTAAAGAGAAGACCCTCCACTCTGGCACAGGAGCGAGGCTACGCAAAAGGACAAAACAACACAACATTCCTAAAGTTCCTTGACCCATACACACACACATAATACACATACACACCCACACAAACACTCGAAACACACATATACACACACACATCCGGCCTTCCATTACCAATCCTATGACTTTACATGCAATCAGCTTGTATATTGCTTGGGTGCGTTCTTAAATCCACGGCAGCAAATTTGGAGCCTTGAATTGACAGAGGGATTAATCAAAGAGATGGTTAAATGGTAAAAGGGGTGACATCATCAAGCTGGAAAGTTTCATCAGTGACAGAAGTGTTTTTTTGCGCGCTTTCTTCACCCCTGTTGTTTGTTATTTTATGAGGTTGTGATGGCAGATTCTCCTCTCAGTTCTCCATTGTCATTGCGACACTGTTGGCTGAGCTGTATCAAGATGGGACAGGGGTGCAGCAAGCCGCCGCATTAAATCCTGTAAGTCAGGCCCTTGTTCCGATAGCCACCACTTAACCCTGTGTGCCTGTCACCTGCGGTAAACATTGGGCCTGCGCCAACACGAGAGGCTTAACTTGGCGTTTATTTAAGAGTCGAAAGGGATGGAGGAGCTGCTATAAAAATACTGATCAGAACGAAGTAACCTCCAATGAGCCATTAGCAACTTCCAGGACCCTTTTTTATAAAGACCAACTTTGTTCGATGACAAAGCACACAAATATGGACAAGAAGACAAGACAGAACACACAAATAATGAATGTGATAATGTGATTAGAGATTAGGTTTAAGTGCAAGAGCTTTGTTGTTAAAAAAACTTTTTTTTGCACATCCTTCACAGGGAAGAACACTGGTTTGAACGGGGAGTCAAAGAGGCCATCTATGTGAAGAGGGAACGACCATCCCTGAACCAAGGACGGGCCTAAGAGTACATCTGTCACCATCTCACAATGCTGTGATTGCAAACATTCCAAATGCTCTGTGAATAGTACACATTGGCCATTGTAACTATAGTCAATGGTCATGCTAATTTGCATGTGAAACCGAGCACTGGTTTCGGTCGTTATGCCACTGTGGTGGTGATGATGATGATGATACCACTCTTGTTTATAAGGGTGGGGATACCTGCAGTCAGTTGAGACTGAAGAGGTCACTTAGATGAGTGATGAAACGTTTCTCTCGTGTACGGAAGAGGAAACGACCATCAGGGCATCGGACATGAGAGATGTTATTATGCCCATCGGTACCCAGCTGACGGTTTGTTCGTCTGTTGCTCTGCTTGCCTTTAACTTTCACTCAACCCCTTGGTGGATTTTATTCGATCACCGGCTCCTGCACCGACTCGATCGCGCTGCCTCCTATTCTGTAGCTCTGGGGCTGTATGTGGCTCGTTTCTAGCCTGTGGCTAAGCTAACCAAACAATTATGCCAAGTTAGCCCTGTGAGGACTGTGTGCTGCTAAAGAAAGCAAACAGAAAGATCGCTGGCCTTGAAGAGGATGTTCGACGGCTTTCTGGTGAACTCCATAAGAAAGACCCCCTCTTGACCGGCTTCATGGACGTGGCTTCTGGCCAGTACAAACGGATTGCCGCTCTCAGTGCAACCATTCAGGAAACAGGTCTGTGGGACCCTTCCACTTGTCCACGGCTTTCCTCCTGCTCGACACCTAACCACCAGTCGACCTGGGCCGACTTGGTGGTCCGCGGTCGCAAGAGAGGCTTGGACAGGGGGACGGGGCTGTTTATCCTTGGACCTTCTTAACAGTGCTGTGATTGCAAATTGGCCACCCCCTTTTCGGGTGGCCAAGCTGTTTTTACAAGTTAGGCCTTAAGTGCAATCCTGTTACTTTTGGTAACTTTATCGCCTTTGAGGTTTTGTGTTTATTTTTTGTTGTTTTTTTTTATCACTGGCCCTCCCCCTTTACTCTGCATCTTAATTCATAGGCCCCCCAATCCAATTAGTTTTATTTCTGAGTTTTCTGACCTGTCTATTGTCATGCCAAAATATGACAGGTTGCTTATTATTGGTGATTTTAATATTCATGTGCGTTGTCCTTCCCAGTCCCTGACTTCACATTTTTTGGATCTAGGATCTTTTTGGATCTTATAGACTCTTAACCTCATTCAATCCAAAGGTCGCATTTTAGACCTTGTACTCTCATCTGGTTTCTCTCTCGAGTGTCTTAATCTGGCGGATATGCTTGTAACTGACCATAAAGCTGTCATTTTCAAAATTCCACTACAGCTCGCTATTCCTAGTCACTATCCTAAAACATGCTCTTGTATTCTCAATGCTGGCTCTACAGTTAAATTCTGTGATGCTTTTAATTCATCATCCTTTATTCGCATTATAGAACCCTGAATCTAAATACACTGTTAATTTCATTCAATGATCAGTGCCTATCCATCCTCAACCAAATTGCAAACCTCCCCTGGCTGAACAATCACACGTTTGCACTAAGAAGATTCTGTAGAAAATCCGAACGAGAATGGAAGGTCAATAAATCCGAATTAGCACATAACACCCTTAAAAACCAAATGTTATTTACCAGAAGGCATCTTGATGCATGCTCAATAATCCAGGTAAGGATTAAGGTAAAATCAAGAAGGTTGAATCAGTTTATCTGGACACAACGTTTATTGACAGATACGTTTCATCCCTCAACTAAGCAACATCTTCAGTATAAACTGACTGCAGGTATCCCCACCCTTATAAACAGTACAGTACAATACAGTGCCTAACGCCCGAAACCAATGACCAGCTTTACACGCAAATATGGGTGTGACCATTGACCATATGTACTATTCACAGAGGATTAGGGATTGTTGCGATCACAACATTGTAAAATGGTGACTGAAGATGTCAATTAGTTGAGCGATGAAATGTATCTGTCAATAAACGTTGTATCCAGATGAACTGATTAGATCGTCTTTGATTATGGGAAGGCGGTAAAGGATATGAGATCAGTGTACTTCTCTGAACTGATATCAAGAAATAACCACAATTCAGAAGTTCTCTTTAGGGTAATTGATTCTTTCCCTCCACTTCTTTTTTTTTTTTAAACTGATGTTGAAACTGATGTCTCATTCATTTTGTAAACAAGGTGGAGAATATCAGGTCCCAAATCCAGCCTGGCTCTTGCATTCATCCCATTCCCCATGTCAATTCTGCCCTTTTTACCCAGTTTCAGCCAATTACAATTTCAGTGTTAGAGAGTACAGTGTCCAATGTGAACTCTTCCTCCTGCATCTTATACATCATTCCCACTAAGCTCTTCAAGGAAGTTTTTTTCAACTATTAGCCCCGTTATTCTGCAAATTATTAATAATTTGTCTGGCCCTGGTTCTTTTCCAGACAGTTTTAAGCATGCCATTGTTTACCGATTGCTGAAGAAACCTAATTTAAAATCCCCTGTCCATAAGTAACTACAGACCACTCTCCAAATTGTATTTTTTTTTATCTAAGGTTCAGGAGAGTAATTTCTTCTCCATTGATTTCTATTATGAACACTAATAGTGTTTTTAACAGTTTCCAGTCTGGTTTTAGAGCACTTCATAGTACTGAGACAGCTCTAGTTAAGGTCACTAATGACTTACTGCTGACTCGATTTTAGTTCTTTTAGACTTAAGTGTAACCTTTAACACAGTTAATCACAACATACTAACAACATATACATTGCTGAGAAACTTGGGTTGGCATCAAGAGTGCTTAGAGATTTTGGTTGGCATCAAGGGCTCGGCTCTTAGTTTATTATGCTCTTATCTCACCAATAGTACTTTTTCTGTTGTTTGGGTAACTCTACTTCCTCGATGGCTCAATTTAGTTGTGTTGTCCCTCAAGGCTCATTTCTTGGCCCCCCTCCTGTTTTCTTTAAACATGCTGCCCCTTGACCAGGTCATTCAAAATCACGTTGTGTTTTACCGTTTTTATGCTGACAACACTCAGTTACACAAGCCACTAAAACCCACAGATCCTAGCACCCTAGCAAATCTCACAACTTGCCTCTGACATTAAATCCAGCATGTCTGAACATTTTCTTGAATTTAATGATGATAAGTCTGAGGTCATTCTGTTCAGTCCCCCAAATTCCATTAGCCCTTTTGTTACTAATGCTGGTGGTCTGTCGGTTAGTCATAAGCAGGCTGCTAGGAATCTTCGGGTAATATTCGATGCTAACCTCGTTTTTGATAATCAAATCAAACATGTTGTTCAGTCATGCTATCTCCAGCTCAATGTAATCTCCAAAATTAGGTCATTTTTATCAATTGCCGATCTGCAAAAAGTTGTTCATGCTTTTATCTATTCTCCGCTTGACTATTGTAATGCACTCTACCTGGGTATCAGCAGGGGCTCCCTCTACCATCCGCAGTTGGTACAAAATGCCACTGTTCGGGTCATTACTGGGATAAAGAGGCATGACCATATCAATCCTGTGCTTGCCTCCCTACACTGGCTCCCTGTTATATTTCGAATTGATTTTAAAATTTTACTGCTCACTTTTAAGGCCTTAAACGGTCTTGCTCCTTCATACATTCTGATTTATTGACCTGGTATATGCCCTCTCGACCATTAAGATCTGCAGATGGAGCCCTGCTGGTTATTCCCAGGTTTCTGTTTGTTACAAAGGGTGATCAGGCTGTTTTGCTGTTAGAGCCCCCACACAGTGGAATTCTCTTCCTATTGAACTGAGACAAACCAAGTCTACAGCTTCTTTTAGATTTCGTCTTAAAACTTTTCTTTCTGTGAAAGCTTTCCAAATGTTCGATATTTGTTTTTATTTATTCATACTGCTTTTACTTTTACTTATTTGGTCTTGTTCTTATGTCTGCCTTGTCTGGTTTTATTTCTTTGTAAAGCACTTTATAACATTGTTTTAGAAAAGTGCTATATAAATAAAGTTATCATAATAAATGTTATGTCTAGATGAACTGATTCAACTTTATGTGAACCTTTTTTAATGTATACCACAACCTGACGATGATATGAGCTGTTTGTGTCTCCACTGATGCTAGCCCCCATAAAACGGAGGACCAGAGTGGCAGTATCTGTGGTTAGTGGTTAAATTTAGGGTTAAATGTTGATCGGGGTAAAGTTTATGGTTAAAGTTAGATAGTGGTTAGGGTTAGGGTTAAATTGATCATGTAATTATGAAGGTATTGCTGATTGGTTAAGCATGGAAAGTGTACCACCCCTATGTGCCTTCACTTCATGGGACCTAGCAACAACCTTGTGTCCCCTCAGCAGGAAGTGTCTGGCCTATCAGTTCCTGTGCATAGTGATGACAGGGAAGGACAGAGGGCCGCTATGACCTCATCTTCTCAGCCCTGGCCTCAACTGCAGACTTGTCTGCCCATGGCATATGGGGATTTGATGATATAGTTACACATGTTCACATATGTCTTTTGGAATTAAGACATTCCACTGTCATTCGGGAGCAAATGTCTTTCTTGGCCTCCTGGTATTTATGACCCCGTCTGTCCACAGCTTGCTCATTTCACACATGGGATTATTTCATTTCTGACTTTATGTTTCGAAGTGGTTCGTCCCTAATAAATCAACTATGGCCCCTCTGTCTCCCACCTCTCCAACGGCTCATTTTCAGCGTAGCTTGTTTTACCTCCTATTTTTTAATTACCGTGACCAATTGGATATGTTCGATTGGCAACTGCCGAGCTCTTCCCGTACAGTGGGCTATTGTTAAATAAGGGGCAGAGGACCAAAAAAGGAACATCTCCCTCCGGATGAACAGCCTGTGTGTGACAGTATCTAAATATGCTTCATGTGGTTCCTCATCTACCAATTATCTGTTGGTATGAACTCTATGTTGTATGTGAATATCGCTTTCTATGTGCTTCATTGTCAGCCTCTCTTCGTAGTCAAGCATGTACAATGTCTTCCTGTGTGTGTGTGTTTGTGTTGTTTTTATTGAACCGTGTTGTATATGTCTTGTTGTCTCTCTTTTTCCCTCTTAACTGTGTGCATGTATGTATGTAACTGTATGTGAAGCATATGTTATGTACATCTATGTTTTGTGTGTGTGTATGTGTGTGTGTGTGTGTGTGTGTGTGTGTGTGTGTGTGTGTGTGTGTGTGTGTGTGTGTGTGTGTGTGTGTGTGTGTGTGTGTGTGTGTGTGTATGCTTGTGAGTAACACACATACTGATCTTTGTCCTCAGCCAAAGGACAAGGTTCAAAAGGTATAGTTCATAATTGAGGAACTCTCAGTTTCTAATTACATCATATATGGAGGTTATTGCAGGCCCTTAGGACATAAACCACTGCTACAGGAAGTGACTTAACAACTGTGATAAAAGTCAGTTAAATAGAATTCAATATTTCCCCTCAGTTACTATTAGTATGTTGTGAAATGGCAAGGATGGATTTGTCTCCTCTTGCAATACAGACAATTTCTGTTGCAAAGACTGAAAATGATTTAAACATTAGTGACGATCAGTGAATAGACATATTTAACCTGTGAAATGTGTGTCTAATAAACAATACTATGCGCTAGTCTGCAGCCTGCATATAAATGATCCTTCAGGGTGTTGATTAACAGGAGCAACCTTTTAATCTGCCAAAGAAAGAAGAAGAAAATGCACTAATGAAAAAAAACACTGATGGGCAAGTCAAAGGTCAAAGGTCGCATGGTCATAACAAACACCTAGAAATATTTTATGTCGACTTCTTTTCCAGGCAAATTCCTTTCCAGACAACTTTTTATTGTTATTTTTGTTTGTTTTTGTTTTTGTTTTATTATTTTTATCTGTTTGTATATTTTACTGTATTCTTTTTGTGTTGATGTTGTACTGTTCTGTTTATATCTTTTTGAAAACTTAATAGAAACTTAAGTGACAAAAAAAAGAAAAAGAAATACATGATGTTGACATAGGACCACATAGTTGTATCATATTCTTGTTGTCAGCTGCTAGCATTGTATCACATCTATAACTTTTCGGCCCATCTCTTCTCCTCGGATTACAGCATAGTCGATATGTTAATTGACTTCTGCGAACCGGCATCTCTTCTTTTCACATTGGTTTGTTTGTGATGATAAGTTGACACATTTTGCTACGATAGGCTTTTGTATTGTGTGCTCCACTCCTTTTTAAGTCGAATGAGATATTTACCGCCATCCGAGCTTTTATCTACCATAGGTGCACCTCCTTCCTCTTCCTCGCTAAGATCCTTGGCAGATGTTGATTAAAAAGGCCTCTGGGAGCATAATATAACTTGTATAGATTTATTTTTTGTATGCAAGTGGTTTTTTTTTCCCCCTTTGGTGTCCTGCAGCTGCCCATGTTAGTTGTAGCTGTAGATGTGTGCCCTGCTTTCGGCCTCTGTGCTTTTCAATAAGGCGCTGCTCCTGGCGCATTTTGCGGTGCTTTCTTTGGGTTGAGCGCGTTGCACCTCGCCTCAGACGGCTCCTTCTTTGAAGACATAAAACCTGCAAATCTGAGGACAATGGCACAATGGATCAAAGTCTGTTATTGTTTTTTAATATGTGCAGTCAAGAATATCAGAAGCTTCTATGGCTAATCCCTTTATCCGCATGTCAAAGAACTCCTCTGATAATTGTCCACACAGCACAAGTCTTCAAATCTGAAGCGCTGTTTCTTTTCTTTTCTTTTCTTTTCTTTTTTTTCTTTTCTTTTTTCTTCAATTCCTGTGCTCACCCTGTCTGCTCTTTGCTAAGGTCATGTTTCTGGTGATGTTCCTTATTTGGAGAGCGCCTTTATTTATCGGAAGCCATTTTATCCATCAGTTTCTTAAACATACTTGGCGGACCTCCCTCTCTCTCAGTGGGCGGCTGTGTCCCAATTATCCCGGCGAATCTTCCTGCAGGTATCCAAATGTCAAGCGGCCCTGGTGCTGATTCACACCCAGTTCCTCTGCAGAGTGGATACGGTAATTAGTACCTGTGGGATGTGCCTGTGTGATCAGAGGGCAAGGGGCTAAGCATGGCTCCACGCTCAAACGCTCTTCCATAACGATGCCATGGTTGCAGCATACAGACTGGGGTTTTTGTTCAATAAAGTCCCTGAATCAGACATTATCGCGGTGTCAGCGGTGCACAGGTATGCAGGCCAGGGCAGCTGCTGGACCAAGGTGGGTCTTAGTGTTCTCACAGCCTTGGGCAAAAGAATTGCATTCCCACACCTCGTTAAGACTAACAAAAAAAAAAAAAAAAGTATGACTGAGTTTGTCAAGTTTTGAGGTAACTTTTATTGAAGAGTACTACAGTGCGAGAGACACTGGGTGGGGATGGGCAAAGAGCTGAATAATTTCAAAAAGTTTTGCTGAGCGCCCCCCCCCCTTTTTTTTAGACAATCTTATAATGAATCTGCATGCCGGGGACCGACGTCTGCAACAGGACAACAGAAAAGTATGACCAAGTTTGAAAAGTTTTAATGGAATTGTGGCTAAGGCCATTCAACAGTGGGTAGGCAGAGTGTGAATTATGGGGCGCCTGGGGTGGCGGGGGTAAGCACCCCTGAATGACCTTTGAGTCTCCCGGTAGAATTAAAAATGTATTATGGTGGTGGTGGTAGCAGTGATGGGGGGGGGGGCTGTAATATTGAATTAAAGCATATACTGGCATTCAGGTTTTTGATTGTTATTTCTCATGGCAAAAAGCAGGGCCCCTGTAATTTGCACACTGGGGGAAAGTGCTTGGGTATTGGAGAAAAGCGGATAATGAGACTTTTGCCTTACATTTTGTGTATTTAGCTGACAGTCTCGTTGAGAGCGCTCGACAAAACGCGAGCAAGCAGACGTTCAGCATCTTTAACTTATTATAGGAAAATTTATTTGGGGGAAAATGGCTGTTGAACACACATTGGCTGCTGTGGAAATCATACTGGTAATATTTTAAATTGCAGGACTATTTCTCCCAACCACTTGGCCCCGGAGCCACCCTTCGACTTGCCCGATAACACTCATACCACAAACAATGAAGTGGTTGTGGGAAGTGGTTGTTTTCCATCCCTTCATTTGTTGATTCCCTTCGCCCTGTTTGTCTGTCCATCATGTGCGATATCTTGGACACCTCTAATCTGATTTTGATGAAACATGGAGGGATGATCCGGCTCACCAGGCCCCTTCCAGCGTTTTCGGCACAACACTGATTTGGGCAAGAGGGAGCACCACGTTGTTTGTCCATTCATCCGTGTGTCACACGTGACACGTCAGACGCCGCTAATCAGATTTCGACAAAACTTGGGAGAAATAACGCACCTCACCGTCGCATTTCAGCGTTTTCACAAATTGCACCGGGTCGGCCTGAGAAGTCAGCATGCCACATGTCTTGTGTCTGTTTGTTTTTCTATGTCACGCAGTGTTTCTCGGGGACCGCTTATTAGATTTTCACGAGCATTTCTAGGAGAGGTGCATCTCATTGCTGCATACCCACATTTTCAAAATATACGCCGATCCGGTGGCAGATCGTCTCATTTATGAAGCCAACAAGTTTACTGCTGTTGTGTAATGTTGTTGTAATGCTATCCAAGAGCGGGTTCATAGTCAGCAGCTTTATTTTCTTTCTTTCTTTTTTATCCCCTCCCCCAATTGTATTTGGCCAATTACTCTATTTTTCCGAGCCGTCCCGGTCGCTGCTCCACCCCCTCTGCTGATCCGGGGAGGGCTGCAGACTACCACATGCCTCCTCTCCGATACATGTGGAGTCGCCAGCCGCTTCTTTTCACCTGACGGTGAGGAGTTTCGCCAGGGGGAGGTAGCGCGTGGGAGGATCACGCTATTCCCTCCAGCCCCGCCCCCCCCTCCCGAACAGGCGCCCCGAACAACCAGGGGAGGCGCTAGTGCAGCAACCAGGACACATACCCACATCCGGCTTCCCACCTACAGACACGGCCTATTGCTTCTGAAGGGACGCCCAACCAAGCCGGAGGTAACACGGGAATTCGAACCGACGATCCTCCGTGTTGGTAGGCAACGGAATAGACCCCTACGCTACCCGGACGCCCCTTAGCATCTTCACTTTCTAACTCGTCTGTCCTTATCATACTGATCAGAGCAACGGTTTCACCTCTTTGGTAAAATATTTTCCAATATAGGAGCAGTGACTTAACACTCCTCTTCAGAAAACCCCAGAACACCAGAGAAACCGGTCAGGGTGCTTCGTTGGATGCGGCAAAATTGCGGGAGTGTAATACAAAAATATTTCGTTCAAGTTTTCACATTTTCCTTTCTGTTCTAACGTGCGGCAAGCTCCAGTAAATAAAAGGAGAACAAGTAATAAAGCAACACAGGGAAACTGAAGGAAATCGACTGATAGGGCTCCTCTGCTCAATGTGCCCGTTTGATAGAAGAGCTATTCTATGCAAAAGCACTCCCCGCTCGTTTTTCCTCCCTCCAACCCCTTTGTCACTTAAAGAATGCTCGGTGCCTGTGGATTAATTAAAGTCTAAACATTAAATATTGATTGATGCATTATCAGTGGCTCACAGTCGCCTCCCCTCAGATTGATTTCCGCTGTGATTTATTGTCATATTTGCGGAGTCATTTCACTTGATAACAAAGAGAAATTGCTTGCAACCTCGGTACCCCTGCCATTAGCCCCCCACATTGACACGCTACGCCGTGCCCACCCCCCTCCCTCGCCACCCACCCACTACTCAAACCGCCCCCCACCCCCCACCCCCTCGCTTTGTTGTCATCCTCATAGCGTTTCAGTTACGGATAAGTCAGCGCACTTCCACTTCCCTCCAAGTTGTTTATAAAATGACGATAGTGCACTCCTCAACTCATGCACGGCCTATTGCATTTACTAACACGAGCTACCCCAAATATTAAGATAGGTCACGGAGTTACCACAATATTTAACCCATTCCTAAAAAAAACAAAAAACAAATAGAGTATTATCTAAAATTATATACATATTTGCCGCAGGGATAAAAAAAAAAAGTAGATGAAGTTCATCGCATGATTATTTTGTAAGTTTAAGTAAGTTGCCCAGTAGTCTTGTGAAAAGTGGAAAGATAGATAGATAGACAGACAGACAGACAGACAGACAGACAGACAGACAGACAGATAGATAGATAGATAGATAGATAGATAGATAGATAGATAGATAGATAGATAGATAGATAGATAGATAGATAGATAGATAGATAGATAGATAGATAGATAGATAGATAGATAGATAGATAGATAGATAGATAGATAGATAGATAGATAGATAGATAGATAGATAGATAGATAGATAGATAGATAGATAGACAGACAGACAGACAGGCAGACAGACAGATAGATAGATAGACAGACAGATAGACAGATAGATAGATAGATAGATTTTTTTCTTTCTATTTATTTATTTATTTATTTTGAGTTTATGGCGTCGACTGTTTAAGAGGTGGTGTCACATTTCTTCAGCCGGTAATTATCTCTCTTTCTTTTTTTTTTGAACAGACCATTTCAGATGCCAAACATAACTCATGATTCGTCTCTTCAGCCTGTCAACGGAGAACTCTATTAATTTGTCGGGGGGAGGAACTCTGATTTATGGCCTTATGAGGCCATGTATTCACATCATCATTTGTTCACCTGATATTTGCTGCCAACTCACTGGATGATGGCATCCTCCTATGTCTCTGCAGCACACACGCTCCCACGCTCTCACGCGTACACATGCGTGTGTGTACGCGCATGGAAGCACACGTACACACAGCTGGAGTTGTATCATAAACTAAGGCGTTTAAATGCTTAGTTCCATGTATAGGTTAGTTGTTTCTGTCATGCTGGGTTACAAAAGGTCTCTATGTAAACAATCCTCTCTTCCATTATAACTGCAAGAGGACCTGATTAAAAGTATCACTCTACCTGACAATTATAATCTAAATTAGGCCTCTCTCGCTCCCTCTCTCTCCCCCTTTCTCTCTCTGATAAAATCAAGGTGCTATTCTCATGCCTGCATTATGCTGCTCATTAGTGGACTCCTCCACTTGAAGAATTCAATGTAATTTCATTGATTTCCGCAACCTCAAAACAGAAAACAGAAAAATGCTTTGTTTACAAACACTTAATATTTTTAGAAAGAACTGCTTAAATCAACCCATTATTTCACCAGTATTGGACAAATTGAATTCTCCTGATTAGAATTACATTTGGCGACATTGGATTATGACATATATTGGTGTGTGTGTGTGTGTGTGTGTGTGTGTGTGTGTGTGTGTGTGTGTGTGTGTGCGTGCGTGCGTGCATGCACATGCAAGCATTCGCGCTCGTGCATGTGTGTGTGTGTGTTTGCGTATACGCGTGTGTTGCAGGCAAGGTGGCTACTCAGACGGTAAGCCTTAATTGTGCAGTTGGAAGGAGGAGGCTGTATGATGTCCAGGTCTCACACATTATTGTGCCACTAAATTACATTATTACTCTTGAAGGGATGGTGTGGGAAAGAATGTGCTCCTGAATCATGGCACCGAGTCAACCTAGAATATGAGAAGTGAACCCACATGACACGGTTCAAACAAGGTGAGTCTCCTATTCGGTCCACTACTACCTCTACGCAGACTACCACGTCCATCTGAGAAAGCCATCTCTGAGAAGCAGAGCACATATCCACCGAGAGGCAAAACATCACCATGAATCACACTTCATCATATAAAATCTCGAACATGTTGAGACTCCAGCAGTGCTGTTGTTTTCTGTTTTTTTTTTAGGTTTCGATTTGTTAACTATGGGTGTTTGACCAAAGAATTACGCACCATTTGCTATCACCTTAACAAAACAAGATTTACTTTAACTTTACACTTTAAGCTGCCTCTTTTGGGTCATTTCATATTTGCCTAGTTTACTTTCTTTCAATGAGTGATATCCCTTCGGAAAGAATCTTTATAATTAATTTTGTATTGCACTTTTTCCTCGGCCATACTGGCCCCTCTGTGTTTGACATCCATAATCTGTAAACAGTAGGGAAATGATTCAATTAACCCTAGTTAACACTGCAATATTCCACAACCTGCCTACAGATTAGCTGTGTGCTTTTACAATGTCAGAACATGTCCAAGCACACTGTACAAGCTCATCTATTGTCTGAGATTGGTTAATTAAAGACAAATTTGCTAATTGTTCATTTGTATTTTTTTCTATTGGGCTGTCATGATAAATCACAGCATGGTAATTCATCTAGCCAGATGTAGTTCATCTCTGTCGCATAAGCGAGGAGAGCTCACAGTGCTCTTGAAGATGAAATGTTCACCACTGGCATCATTCATCACACTGTGGGGGGATAGTGATGACACAGCTCTGATCTATTTTGGCTTTACAGAACCATTATTGTGTACAAGGCTTCTCTGCCTATTGCCAGGATTATTGCCTGTACAGGGTTGTCATGCATAAATGAAGACCAGAACAAGCTCCATCCAGGTTAATGGACTCCTGCCATTTTACCTTGTTGTTCTCTACTGGCCATCTGGGCCGTACTCCCAATTCTTAGAAGATTGCACAGATTTTTTTTGTCAGACATTACTACTCGTGCTGACAATACCTTTATCGTTGGTGATTTTGATATCCAATTAAATAAAACATCCAATTCTCTTGATAAGGCTTTTTCTGCAGTTCTTGATACTTTTGGTTTTGTTCATTATGTGCACGATGCCATCCATCACAGTGGCAGCACTCTTGATTTGTTTCTAGCATGTGGCGTAGTTATTTCTGATCTGACCGTCTGTTGTGTCGACCACGTTCTTATCAAATTTCAGGCGGCACTTTCTTGTCCTCGCAGCTGTGGCACCAACGTGTTCAGCGCCCATCATACTGGCCCATCAACCCTGATAGCACTTGGTGATAGATAGAATGCCAGAAGTTCTGGCTCCTTTCACTGTATTGATTGAGTCTGTCGATAGCTTTACTAGTGACCTAAATGCAACTCTTTCTAATCTTCTCGAGTCAGTGGCACCCTTAACTACCAAAATTACACACCAAAGAAAATCAACACTCTGGTTCACTGACAAGACATGTGCTCTTAAACTGGCCTGTAGGAAACTTGAGCGGAAATGGCGTGAATCCAAACTTGAAGTCTTTCATCTTGTGTGGCATGAATGTCTGTTAAGTTATAAGCAAGCACTGTCAGCAGCTAAAGCAGCACATTTTTCTTGCCTAATTAATGTAAAAAAAAAAACACAAGCCTAGATTTCTTTTTGACACTCTAGTGAAACTTACTCAAAAACAACATTATACTAACTGCTCCCCTTTTACTCTGCATGATTCCCTGGAACATTTTTTTGGAATCTTTAAAATTGATGATAGTAGAAACAAAATAAGTATCTATGATTCCGCCTTCTTATAAGGACTTTACTTTCATGTTTTGAGACTGTCCCACTAGAGGGGCTTCCAGATGGCGTGGCAGTCTATTCCATTGCCTACCAACATGGGGATCGCTGGTTTGAATGCCCGCGTTGCCTCCAGCTTGGCCGGGCGTCCCTACAGACACAATTGGCCATGTCTGTGGGTGGGAAGCCGGATGTGGCTATGTGTTCTGGTCACAGCACTAGCGCCTCCTCTGGTCGGTCGGGGGAACCTGTTCGGGGGGAAGGGGGAACTGGGGGCAATAGTGTGATACTCCCACGTGCTACATCCCCCTGGCAAAACTCCTCACTGTCAGGTGAAAAGAAGAGGTTGGCGACTCCACATGTATCGGAGGAGACATGTGGTAGTTTGCAGCCCTCCCCGGATCAGCAGAGGGGGTGGAGCAATGACCGGGACGGCCCTGAAGAGTGGGGTAATTGGCTAAGTACAACTGGGAGAAAAAAAAAAGGGGGGGGGGTTAAAAAAAAAGACTGTCACACTGGCAACATTTTCCAAGCTGGCTTTGGCAGCCAAACCTACAGGTTCCCTTCTTGACACCGTCCCTGCTAAATTGTTCAAAGAACTTTGCCAATTCCTGGTCCCCTCAATATAATAAATTCATCTCTTTCCTCTGGCAGTGTTCCTACTAGTTTTAAAGCTGCTATAGTTAAACTTCTCTTCATGAAACCAATTCTTGATCCGGGGATTCTTAATAACCAACCTCCAACCTACGTTTCATTTCCAAAATTTTGGAAAGAGTTGTAGCTGATCAACTTTCGGTCTATCTTTCCATCAACAATCTCTTTGAACCATTTCAATCGCATTTAGAGCCTGTCAATTCACTTAAACTGCACTCACAAAAGTGGTGAACAACATATTGCTTGCTATGGATTCCAATTCCATGTCAGTGCTACTATTGCTTGATCTTAGCACAGCTTTTGACACCACTGATAATGGTAGCTTTTTAGACCACCTTGATAATTACTTAGGTGTTTCAGGTCTGGATCTTGCTTGGCTTAGGTCTTACTTATTTGATAGAACACAGCGTGTCTTCTGATTTCTCTGCAGTGAAATATGGTGTACCTCAGGGCTCAGTTCTTGGTCCTTTGCTATTCTCCCTTTACATCACTCCTCTTGACTATATTATACGGGGCTATGGAATACAGCGCTACTGCTATGGTGATGATGCTCAGCTGTATATGTACAACTGTCAAGTCAGACAATCATTCTCATGTCAGAAATCTAGATGCATGCTTGTCTCCAGTGAAAAATTTGATGTCATCTTACTACTTAATTCTGAAAAAAAAGACTAGATGCTGGTTATCAGCCCTGCAAGATAAAATCACCTTTACGACCTAGAAAACGTATCTTTTGACATCTATGTGATCTCCCAAAGTTCCACAGCCAAAAATCTTGGTGTCATTTTTTATCGATCCCTATCTTTTGAATTTCACATTAGAGAAATTACCAAGATGTCCTGTTTTCAACTACAAAATGTTGCCAAAATCTGGTAATTTCTTTCAAATTCTGATATTGAGATGCTGATCCATGCTTTGATTTCGTCTAGATATGATTACTGCAATGTCCTTTTTTCTGGCCTGCCACATGCTAGCACCAAAAACCTTCAGCTAGTTCAAAATGCTGCTGCTACAATACATACATACATAAATATATATATATAGTGGTTAGTGCGGTTGCCTCACAGCAAGAAGGTCCTGGGTTTGAGCCCCGCGGTAGTACAACCTTGGGGGTCGTCCCAGTGCATGTTCTCCACGTGTCTGCGTGGGTTTCCTCTGGGGGCTCCGGTTTCCTCCCACAGTCCAAAGACATGTAAGTCAGGTGAATTGGCCGTACTAAATTGTCCCTAGGTATGAATGTGTGTGTGTGTGCGCGCGCGCGCGTGTGTGTGTGTGTGTGTGTGTGTGTGTGTGTGTGTGTGTGTTAGCCCTGTGATGGCCTGGCAGCCTGTCCAGGGTGTCTCCCCGCCTGCGGCCAAAATGACTGCTGGAATAAGCTCCAGCATCCCCGCGACCCCGAAAGCAGGATTAGCAGTTAAAATAATGGATGGATATGGATATGGATATATACACATATATCCATATCATATGGATTCATGTGTGTGTGTTATCCATATACACACACACACACAATATACAATAAAACAAAAAGTTTGACCGTATCACACCAATTCCAGCCTCCCCTCACTGGTTCCCCATTCATGCTAGAGCTGACTTTAAAGTGCTATTATCAACCTGTAAAATGCATAATGGGCTTGCTGCTCATATTTGTTAGATCTTATACAGCCTTATGTACCTTCTTGTGTCCTTGGTTCTCAAAGTGCAGGCCTCCTCTCTGCCCCTAGAATGAAAAAGACGTCGGCAGGCTGCAGAGCCTTCTCTTACCGTGCCCCATTTCTTTGGAATAGTCTCCAAGCCACCATCAGAGAATCTGACTCTTTCAAATCTAAACTGAAAACCCATCTGTCTTTCAATGGGTTGTCTAATTTTTTGGGAGTTTGACTTCCTTTTGAGCTTTGTCACAACTAACCTCTTTTGGGAGATTCTCAGTCTCAATGTATTTATAACTATAGGTCTTAGCTGTAATCTCTTGGTTTTGTAAACTTTCTGAAGACACACATCACAGCATGTAAGATGGTGACAGATGTACTCTTAGCCCCCTCCCCGGTTCAAGGATGGTCATTCCCTCTTAACATTGATGGCCTCTTTCACTCCCCGTTCAAACCAGCATTGTTGCCATCTTATAATGTTGTGATTGCAAATATTCCCAAATCCTCTGTGAATAGTACACATGGCCATTGAAACTCTAGGGAATGGTCATGCCCATATTTGCATATGAAACGGGTTGTTGGTTTCGGTCGTTACGCAACTGTATTGTTTATAAGGGTGGGGATACCTGCAGTCAGCTTGGACTGAAGAGGTCACTTAGATGAGTGATGAAACGTATGTCAATAAACATTGCATCCAGATGAACTGATTCAACCTTCTTTGAAATTCTTACCTGAGCATGCATCGAGACATAACTGTATGTATTCTACATAATCTTGCTCTGTATAATCTAAGATGTTTCCATTAAAATTCCATTATTTTTGTGTATTTTGTACATTTGACTATTGACCTATTGCACATCTGTCCATAATGGAAGAGGGATCCCTCCTCTGTTGCTCTTGTTGAGGTCTCTCCCATATTTTGTTCCTGATAAGGGTTTTCTTGTGGAGTTTTTCCTCATTCGAGTTTAGGGTCCAAGGATAGAGCGGGTCGTATGTAAGATACTGTTTTATATTGTATTGACTGTAAAGCCCTTTGGGACTACCTTGGGAATTTTGGCTATACAAATAAACTTGACTTGACTTAAAACCAAATTCAATGGATTTACAGAAATGTGGCTTTTTGATACTAGTAGACTGACATACTGACAACAAACACAGCATGACAGCACACATCAACATGCATTACATGGACACAAGGAGCTCAAATACACCGTAAGGCACAGGGACAATGACAAATACAACAAATAGCAGGCTATGCAAATTAATCTGCATTTAATATTTGATTATGATTAGAGGTTACTTTGTGCTGATTGATAATTGGTGGAAGCTAAATAACCATCAGCATCATCACCTCATGTGCATTTCCTCACGCTGCATAAAACTCCAAGCTGTAGACTATGGAGCGGAGGCCCCCACCTGGGCCTTCTTCTAGGCAGAAAAATACAAGTATTTTCTCCATCGACAGTGAACCAGTCTCTCTCGCTTTCTCTTGTACTGTCTGCCTCAATATTTTCCCTCTCCTGTCTTTCTCATGTACTCTCTCTCTCTCTCTCTCTCTCTCTCTCTCTCTCTGTCTCTCTGCAGTATGCCCAAGTCTCCGCTGACTGAATGTATTGGATTCAGCCTCTCCCTATCATCTTATTGATCACAAGTGAAACAGTGAACTGGTCAATACAGTCTTAATGTGAGTTTGTTGGTCAATCACTTGCCATTTAAATCACCCAGCTCACATTACGCCAGTCATCCGGTTTCTGTCATACATCGCACATATCTCTCTTATTCGCTTTGTCACTTTGGGACGAGTCTGTACTAATTAAAAACTACCTCCCAAGACTTCCTATGCTGACATGTCAGGTCAGTGGTATGTGACCATGCCTCTAAGAAGTAGGAATCAGTCCCTTTTGCCTTTGTTACCTATTTGACGAGTGCTTTTATTTGACCACTGATACTTACAGCAGGCTATTAATGAGGTTTTGCGAAAGTCACAAATGAAGCCAAAGTGCGAACCCATCG